>NW_027055533.1:0-7401 GCF_011386835.1 Chrysemys picta bellii | reverse complement strand
TAGTGTAGGTAATTGGTCTCAATTCTCATCCCACTTACACTGATGTGGGTCCTGTGTGAGAGATGAGCATCAGGGCTTATCCTTCTAGCGCCGATACTTATCAAAATAAAAGCTGTTAAAATGTTGATGTCAAGTGGAAAAAGGGAAGACAGTCCTTACAGTTCCGTAATTGTAATAGTAGCTTGAGAAATCTACGGCTAAGTCTAAAAATAAATGATTTTTACCACTGAAAGCAGACACTGTGGAAGCATTCCTTTTTAGACCTAAGAGTTGTGGAGATAGAACAATTAGAGAGGTGGCACACTATCACTCTAACAGTGTTTTTCTAGCAATGGGCAAAATCTCCGATTGTGGACATGCAGTTACCAGGGTCTGGTTGAGGCTATCACAATACAAGCATTAAGACAAAGTTCAGTACCAGAACTTCTAAAGAATGAGATCAATTTTCATTCCAGTGTCTTCAATAATTAAAAGCAAAGGAAAAAAATCAGATCAAGTTTGCATAAGGACTGAGAAACGACTTCAGGGTCTGGCCCTAAAAAACGAAAACTCTGGGAACAGAATATCTCTTTAAACAATTTGTTGAAGCATGATTGTTTTTGTAGAGATTGTTACTTAAAGAATGATTTTGTGTGTTGTTCACAGCAATGCAACAGCAAAAACAAAATTGCTACCAACATATATTACTGGGAAAGCTAGTAGGATCATTTATTATTAAGGTTACCTGTCTCATAGAATCATAGAATCATAGAATATCAGAGTTGGAAGGGACCTCAAGAGGTCATCTAGTCCAACCCCCTGCTCAAAGCAGGACCAATTCCCAGCTAAATCATCCCAGCCAGGGCTTTGTCAAGCCGGGCCTTAAAAACCTCCAAGGAAGGAGACTCCACCACCTCCCTAGGTAACGCATTCCAGTGTTTCACCACCCTCCTAGTGAAATAGTTTTTCCTGATATCCAACCTGGACCTCCCCCACTGCAACTTGAGACCATTGCTCCTTGTTCTGTCATCTGCCACCACTGAGAACAGCCGAGCTCCATCCTCTTTGGAACCCCCCTTCAGGTAGTTGAAGGCTGCTATCAAATCCCCCCTCATTCTTCTCTTCTGGAGACTAAACAATCCCAGTTCTCTCAGCCTCTCCTCATAAGTCATATGCTCCAGACCCCTAATCATTTTTGTTGCCCTCCGCTGGACTCTTTCCAATTTTTCCACATCCTTCTTGTAGTGTGGGGCCCAAAACTGGACACAGTATTCCAGATGAGGCCTCACCAATGTCGAATAAAGGGGAACGATCACGTTCCTCGATCTGCTGGCAATGCCCCTACTTATACAGCCCAAAATGCCGTTAGCCTTCTTGGCAACAAGAGCACACTGTTGACTCATATCCAGCTTCTCGTCCACTGTGACCCCTAGGTCCTTTTCAGCAGAACTGCTACCTAGCCATTCGGTCCCTAGTCTGTAGCAGTGCATGGGATTCTTCCGTTCTAAGTGCAGGACTCTGCACTTGTCCTTGTTGAACCTCATCAGGTTTTTTTCTGCCCAATCCTCTAATTTGTCTAGGTCCCTCTGTATCCGATCCCTACCCTCTAGTGTATCTACCACGCCTCCTAGTTTAGTGTCATCTGCAAACTTGCTGAGAGTGCAGTCCACACCATCCTCCAGATCATTAATAAAGATATTAAACAAAACCGGCCCCAGGACCGACCCTTGGGGCACTCCACTTGAAACCGGCTGCCAACTAGACATGGAGCCATTGATCACTACCCGTTGAGCCCGACGATCTAGCCAGCTTTCTATCCACCTTACAGTCCATTCATCCAGCCCATACTTCTTTAACTTGGTGGCAAGAATACTGTGGGAGACAGTATCAAAAGCTTTGCTAAAGTCAAGAAATAACACATCCACTGCTTTCCCCTCATCCACAGAGCCAGTTATCTCATCATAGAAGGCAATTAGGTTAGTCAGGCACGACTTCCCCTTCGTGAATCCATGCTGACTGTTCCTGATCACTTTCCTTTCCTCTAAATGTTTCATAATTGATTCCTTGAGGACCTGCTCCATAATTTTTCCAGGGACTGAGGTGAGGCTGACTGGCCTGTAGTTCCCCGGATCCTCCTTCTTCCCTTTTTTAAAGATGGGCACTACATTAGCCTTTTTCCAGTCATCTGGGACCTCCCCCGATCGCCATGAGTTTTCAAAAATAATGGCTAATGGCTCTGCAATCTCACCCGCCAACTCCTTTAGCACCCTCGGATGCAGCGCATCCGGCCCCATGGACTTGTGCTCGTCCAGTTTTTCTAAATAGTCCCGAACCACTTCTTTCTCCACAGAGGGCTGGTCACCTTCTCCCCATGCTGTACTGCCCAGTGCAGCAATCTGGGAGCTGACCTTGTGCGTGAAGACAGAGGCAAAAAAATCATTGAGTACATTAGCTTTTTCCACATCCTCGGTCACTAGGTTGCCTCCCTCATTCAGTAAGGGGCCCACACTTTCCTTGATTTTCTTCTTGTTGCTAACATACCTGAAGAAACCCTTCTTGTTACTCTTAACATCTCTTGCTAACTGCAACTCCAAGTGTGATTTGGCCTTCCTGATTTCACTCCTGCACGCCTGAGCAATATTTTTATACTCCTCCCTGGTCATTTGTCCAATCTTCCACTTCTTATAAGCCTCTTTTTTGCGTTTAAGATCAGCAAGGATTTCACTGTTTAGCCAGGCTGGTCGCCTGCCATATTTACTATTCTTTCTACACATCGGGATGGTTTGTTCCTGCAACCTCAATAAGGATTCTTTAAAATACAGCCAGCTCTCCTGGACCCCTTTGCCCTTCATGTTATTCTCCCAGGGGATCCTGCCCATCTGTTCCCTGAGGGAGTCAAAGTCTGCTTTTCTGAAGTCCAGGGTCCATATTCTGCTGCTCTCCTTTCTTCCTTGTGTCAGGATCCTGAACTCGACCATCTCATGGTCACTGCCTCCCAGGTTCCCATCCACTTTTGCTTCCCCTACTAGTTCTTCCCTGTTTGTGAGCAGCAGGTCAAGAAAAGCTTTGCCCCTAGTTGGTTCCTCCAGCACTTGCACCAGGAAATTGTCCCCTACGCTTTCCAAAAATTTCCTGGATTGCCTGTGCACCGCTGTATTGCTCTCCCAGCAGATATCAGGGTGATTAAAGTCTCCCATGAGAACCAGGGCCTGCGATCTAGCAACTTCTGCTAGTTGCCAGAAGAAAGCCTCGTCCACCTCATCCCCCTGGTCTGGTGGTCTATAGCAGACTCCAACCACGACATCACCCTTGTTGCTCCCACTTCTCAACTTTATCCAGAGACACTCAGGTTTTTCTGCAGTATCATACCGGAGCTCTGAGCAGTCATACTCCTCTCTTACATACAATGCAACTCCCCCACCTTTTCTGCCCTGCCTGTCCTTCCTGAACAGTTTATATCCATCCATGACAGTACTCCAGTCATGTGAGTTATCCCACCAAGTCTCTGTTATTCCAACCACATCATAGTTCCCTGACTGTGCCAGGACTTCCAGTTCTCCCTGCTTGTTTCCCAGGCTTCTTGCATTTGTGTATAGGCACTTAAGATAACTCAATGATCGTCCCTCTTTCCCAGCATGAGACAGGAGTCCTCCCCTCTTGCGCTCTCCTGCTTGTGCTTCCTCCCAGGATCCCATTTCCCCACTTACCTCAGGGCTTTGGTCTCCTTCCCCCGGTGAACCTAGTTTAAAGCCCTCCTCACTAGGTTAGCCAGCCTGCTGGCGAAGATGCTCTTCCCTCTCTTCGTTAGGTGGAGCCCGTCTCTGCCTAGCACTCCTCCTTCTTGGAACACCATCCCATGGTCGAAGAATCCAAAGCCTTCTCTCCGACACCACCTGCGTAGCCATTCGTTGACTTCCACGATTCGACGGTCTCTACCCCGGCCTTTTCCTTGCACAGGGAGGATGGACGAGAACACCACTTGCGCCTCAAACTCCTTTATCCTTCTTCCCAGAGCCACGTAGTCTGCAGTGATCCGCTCAAGGTCATTCTTGGCAGTATCATTGGTGCCCACGTGGAGAAGCAGGAAGGGGTAGCGATCCGAGGGCTTGATGAGTCTCGGCAGTCTCTCCGTCACATCGTGTATCCTAGCTCCTGGCAAGCAGCAGACCTCTCGGTTTTCCCGGTCAGGGCGGCAGATAGATGACTCAGTCCCCCTGAGGAGGGAGTCCCCGACCACCACCACCCTCCTCCTCCGCTTGGGAGTGGTGGTCGTGGAACCCGCATCCCTAGGACAGTGCATCTTTTGCCTTCCAATCGGTGGAGTCTCCTTCTGCTCCCTTCCCTCAGATGGGCCATCTAGTCCACTCTCCGCATTAGCACCTGTAGAGAGAACATGGAAACGATTGCTCACCTGTATCTCCATTGCTGGTGCATGGACGCTCCTCTTTCTTCTTCTGGAGGTCACATGCTGCCAAACCTCCTCACAATCCTTCTGTCCCTGCTGCGCCTGCTCTGAATCTTCAGAACATTGTGGCCGTAGAAGCATCTCCTGACATCTGTCCAGGAAATCTTCATTTTCCCTTATGCAACGCAGAGTCGACACTTGTTTCTCCAGCCCTCGAACCTTCTCCTCCAATATGGAGACCAGCTTGCACTTTGTACAGACAAAGTCACTTCTGTCCTGTGGAAGAAAGACAAACATGGCACAACCTGTGCAGGTTACAACAGCTGATCGCTCACCTTCCATATCACCGTCCTCTTAGGAGCTTCCTCAACTGTTGCAGGAACTACTCGGAGAAACCTGCAGATGAAAGCCTCAGTGCGCTCTCCCCACGCGAACTCCCAGGCAAACTCCTGCTGTTAGCCTCTGCTGTTCGCCACTCAGCTGGTTCGCTGCTGACTGCCCTTATATACCAGTCAGGCCCACTCAAGGCCCACCAACACAGCCCCCCTAATGCAGCACTTAGCGTACCTCCTCTTGGACAGCTCCCAGGCAAACTCCTGCTGTTAGCCTCTGCTGTTCGCCGCTCCTCCCATTACAAGACCCTGTTTTCTGCTGCTTATAACTTTACAAACTTTAATTGCTTGGGCTGAAATTTTCCATGCTGTATGTCTGCCTCATGCTCTTTTTCTTCGGGGGTGGGGGACAGAGGCAGAATTTCAGCCAAAATGGTTAAGCTATTCCCAAGAGCAAGGCTAGGGAAACCTACATTTTTCTCATATTAAAATATTCTGGCAACTTTTCTTTGAAAAGCTCCATGTGTTGGAGCAGGAACTTGTCATTTGGCAGGGAGTGGCCTTTGTGTCAGAGAATGTGCTTTTTGCCATCCCCCCAGGAAAACTTGCCCAAATTTGGCCAAATTAGAAGCCTTTGAAAAAAAAATCACAGTTCACAGACGCTCAGTAGAGAGAATTCTTAGATTTTTAGCAGCTAAAATCTCTGCAGATTTCATCCTCGCTGCGTATACTTGGATCTCGCACAGCTCTTAGTGCTAACCAAACTGCGCATGAGCTATTCCCCACAGAGTGACTGCACATGTGCCATTTCCCCACAGCTCCTGGATATGAAAACACAGCAATGAGCCATCCTCACAGAGCAACTGATATGCTCCAGCCCAGGCCTACAGGGGTCAACGCCAGAGTTTCCCTGCAACGGTTCTTCCCAGCTGCTTTGGGCCAAGCACCAGAACTGAGACAGGAACCTTTCTTTCCTGTACTCCCAATGACCCCTCCAAGCTGGTGCACATGCCCGGTGGTGGAGGAAGATACTGGACTCAAATGCAGATGGGACAAAAGGCAAATGGGGGGGTGGCGGTGGGAGGGCAGACTGGGACAAGGAGTATGCCAAGATTGGGACAGGAGTGGGGGTGAGGGGAGGGGGCCAAGGACAGGGAGCCAGTAGGCGAGGCTAGGGCTAGAAGACTATGAGAGAAGGCGGGGGTACGGGGAAAGGAATGTGTAGGAGACACTCAGAGAAGACACAGAGCTAAGAGGAGGAGGAGAAGAGAACTGGGGCTGGCTGAACAGAGAGATTGGGGCAAGGAGCCTTCATTCCAGCATATCCGAACTTTTGAGTGCTTTTGTGTGTAATCCATCTATGCACGCACACACGCACCCCCTGCTCTAGGCAGCCAGGTCTTTCAAGAAATAATCAAATATTTGTGATGAGCATTAAAGTGGGAAGATTTACCTCATTTCTATTTACCAAGTTAATGAGCACTTGGCATGAGATCACAGATTTGATCATACCAACAATTTTAAGTGTACCATTATGCCCAGATCTTTGTTATATGCCATGCTTTATTGATTGTATTTACATTGATGACCTTGCCTTCACTATATTCATGGCAAATAGAAAGGAGGTGTGAATAACACAGCATATCTTCAAACTCACTTGGAGAGATAAATACATGATGTGGATTGCCCATGCCCTGCACATTCAGATACATTTTTAAGATCAGTTACCTTTTGTGATTTGCTGCCACCAGCTGTCGGTTTACAGATCTCCCCAAGATTATCTGACCTGCCTTTTCGTAAAAGTTGGGAACCTGGTGACAACTTTTGGCTTTGGGCAGCAAGACGGGGACTGGTCCTTAGGTTAAAAGTTGTTCTGCACAAAATGTAAGGGTCGGTTTTCACAATAGGAATAGCAGGAAACCCTAAAAAATAAACAGCTTCTATTAACCAAGGTTGCTTAAATTACTTTATTGTTCTAATCAATCTGATCTTGCTCATTTCAAGATGGAGATGACAACTGGTAATAATTTAAGTAAAATAAAATGGCATTTACTCACTGAATAAAATATAATGGGGGAATTATTAGGACTATCTTGCGTTCCTAGAATTTTATAGGTGAACTCAGGCAAGGGTGTGGATCTGTGCAACAGCAGCTCTACTAAAATGGCCAAAAGCGTTTTCCCCAAGAAAATGTTCTCTTTTCCCTTTAAAGGAACACCATTAACTGGAAAATCATTTCCATCTGAAAATGATGTCTCTTCTAGTGTTCTAAGTGGAGCTGGCCGGAGGGCGACAATTCTGTTTTGCGACACCTTTCGAGGTTTCAAAATTTGTTTTTATTCTAGATTGGAATGAAAACATAAGCCTTTCAAATGCTTTCACAAAATGAAATTGAATCAAAAACATCAGGTTTTCAATTTGGGGGCCTTCCTCCTTGCAAGAGTCCACTTTGCACCTCAGAAACCTTCCCAGCAAAAACTTTGTCTGAATCAATACATCTCCGTGAAACATTTCGGCTTTGACAATGCAGCACATTTCAATGAAAAAACATTCAGTTAAAAATGTTTCAGCAAAAATTTCCCCCCTTCCTCTCAACCAGAAGAAAAAGGTGGTTTATACGGGGAATGGCTGGGCCTAGAATCCCTCTCTTTTTGCCAGAGGTCTTTTGCAAAGTTTTTGGGGAAG
>NW_027055532.1:0-7423 GCF_011386835.1 Chrysemys picta bellii | reverse complement strand
GTGGGGGAGGGGATGGGGGCTGAGGGGGATGTCGGGGCACTAGGGAGCGGGTGGGGAGGGGATGGGGGCTGAGGGAGATGGGGCACTAGGGAGCGGGTGGGGGAGGGGGGAGCTGAGGGGGTGTCGGGGCACTAGGGAGCGGGTGGGGGAGGGGATGAGACTGAGGGGGATGTCGGGGCACTAGGGAGCGGGTGGGGAAGGGGGGGAGCTGAGGGGGATGTCGGGGCACTAGGGAGCGGGTGGGGGAGGCGATGGGAGCTGAGGGGGATGTCGGGGCACTAGGGAGCGGGTGGGGGAGGCGATGGGGGCTGAGGGGGATGTCGGGGCACTAGGGAGCGGGTGGGGGAGGGGATGGGAGCTGAGGGGGATGTCGGGGCACTAGGGAGCGGGTGGGGGAGGAAATGGGGGCTGAGGGGGATGTCGGGGCACTAGGGAGCGGGTGGGGGAGGGGATGGGGGCTGAGGGGGACGTCAGGGCACTAGGGAGCGGATGGGGGAGGGGGGGAGCTGAGGGGGATGTCGGGGCACTAGGGAGCGGGTGGGGGAGGGGAGGGGTAGCTGAGGGGGTGTCGGGGCACTAGGGAGCGGGTGGGGGAGGGGGGGGCTGAGGGGGATGTCGGGGCTCTAGGGAGCGGGTGAGGGAGGGGATGGGGGGAGCTGAGGGGGATGTCGGGGCACTAGGGAGCGGGTGGGGGAGGGGGGAGCTGAGGGGGATGTCGGGGCACTAGGTAGCGGGTGGGGGAGGAGATGGGAGCTGAGGGGGATGTCGGTGCACTAGGTAGCGGGTGGGGGAGGGGATGGGGGCTGAGGGGGATGTCGGGGCACTAGGGAGCGGGTGGGGAGGGGATGGGGGCTGAGGGAGATGGGGCACTAGGGAGCGGGTGGGGGAGGGGGGAGCTGAGGGGGTGTCGGGGCACTAGGGAGCGGGTGGGGGAGGGGATGAGACTGAGGGGGATGTCGGGGCACTAGGGAGCGGGTGGGGAAGGGGGGGAGCTGAGGGGGATGTCGGGGCACTAGGGAGCGGGTGGGGGAGGCGATGGGAGCTGAGGGGGATGTCGGGGCACTAGGGAGCGGGTGGGGGAGGGGATGGGGGCTGAGGGGGATGTCGGGGCACTAGGTAGCGGGTGGGGGAGGGGGGGAGCTGAGGGGGATGTCGGGGCACTAGGTAGCGGGTGGGGGAGGAGATGGGAGCTGAGGGGGATGTCGGGGCACTAGGGAGCGGGTGGGGAGGGGATGGGGGCTGAGGGAGATGGGGCACTAGGGAGCGGGTGGGGGAGGGGGGAGCTGAGGGGGATGTCGGGGCACTAGGGAGCGGGTGGGGGAGGGGATGGGGCTGAGGGGGATGTCGGGGCACTAGGGAGCGGGTGGGGGAGGGGGGGAGCTGAGGGGGATGTCGGGGCACTAGGGAGCGGGTGGGGGAGGCGATGGGAGCTGAGGGGGATGTCGGGGCACTAGGGAGCGGGTGGGGGAGGCGATGGGGGCTGAGGGGGATGTCGGGGCACTAGGGAGCGGGTGGGGGAGGGGATGGGAGCTGAGGGGGATGTCGGGGCACTAGGGAGCGGGTGGGGGAGGAGATGGGGGCTGAGGGGGATGTCGGGGCACTAGGGAGCGGGTGGGGGAGGGGATGGGGGCTGAGGGGGATGTCGGGGCACTAGGGAGCGGGTGGGGGAGGGGATGGGGGCTGAGGGGGATGTCGGGGCACTAGGGAGCGGGTGGGGGAGGGGATGGGGGCTGAGGGGGATGTCGGGGCACTAAGGAGCGGGTGGGGGAGGGGATGGGAGCTCAGGGGGGATGTCGGGGCACTAGGGAGCGGGTGGGGAGGGGATGGGGGCTGAGGGAGATGGGGCACTAGGGAGCGGGTGGGGGAGGGGGGAGCTGAGGGGGATGTCGGGGCACTAGGGAGCGGGTGGGGGAGGGGATGGGGCTGAGGGGGATGTCGGGGCACTAGGGAGCGGGTGGGGGAGGGGGGGAGCTGAGGGGGATGTCGGGGCACTAGGGAGCGGGTGGGGGAGGCGATGGGAGCTGAGGGGGATGTCGGGGCACTAGGGAGCGGGTGGGGGAGGCGATGGGGGCTGAGGGGGATGTCGGGGCACTAGGGAGCGGGTGGGGGAGGGGATGGGAGCTGAGGGGGATGTCGGGGCACTAGGGAGCGGGTGGGGGAGGAAATGGGGGCTGAGGGGGATGTCGGGGCACTAGGGAGCGGGTGGGGAGGGGATGGGGGCTGAGGGGGATGTCGGGGCACTAGGGAGCGGGTGGGGAGGGGATGGGGGCTGAGGGAGATGGGGCACTAGGGAGCGGGTGGGGGAGGGGGGAGCTGAGGGGGATGTCGGGGCACTAGGGAGCGGGTGGGGGAGGGGATGGGGCTGAGGGGGATGTCGGGGCACTAGGGAGCGGGTGGGGGAGGGGATGGGGGCTGAGGGGGATGTCGGGGCACTAGGGAGCGGGTGGGGGAGGGGATGGGGGCTGAGGAGGATGTCGGGGCACTAGGGAGCGGGTGGGGAGGGGTGGGGGCTGAGGGGGATGTCGGGGCACTAGGGAGCGGGTGGGGGAGGGGATGGGGGCTGAGGGGGATGTCGGGGCACTAGGGAGCGGGTGGGGGAGGGGATGGGAGCTGACGGGGGATGTCGGGGCACTAGGGAGGGGGTGGGGGAGGGGATGGGGCTGAGGGAGATGTCGGGGCACTAGGGAGCGGGTGGGGGAGGGGATGGGAGCTGAGGGGGATGTCGGGGCACTAGGGAGCGGGTGGGGGAGGGGGGAGCTGACGGGGGATGTCGGGGCACTAGGGAGCGGGTAGGGGAGGGGGGGAGCTGAGGGAGATGTCGGGGCACTAGGGAGCGGGTGGGGAAGGGGGGAGAGCTGAGGGAGATGTCGGGGCACTAGGGAGCGGGTGGGGGAGGGGATGGGGGCTGAGGGGGATGTCGTGGCACTAGGGAGCGGGTGGGGGAGGGGGGGAGCTGAGGGGGATGTCGGGGCACTAGGTAGCGGGTGGGGAGGGGATGGGAGCTGAGGGGGATGTCGGGGCACTAGGGAGCAGGTGGGGGAGGGGTGGGGGCTGAGGGGGATGTCGGGGCACTAGGGAGCGGGTGGGGGAGGGGATGGGGGCTGAGGGGGATGTCGGGGCACTAGGGAGCGGGTGGGGGAGGGGGGGAGCTGAGGGGGATGTCGGGGCACTAGGGAGCGGGTGGGGGAGGGGGGGAGCTGAGGGGGATGTCGGGGCACTAGGGAGCAGGTGGGGGAGGGGGGAGCTGAGGGGGATGTCGGGGCACTAGGGAGCGGGTGAGGGGGGCTGAGGGGGATGTCGGGGCACTAGGGAGCGGGTGGGGGAGGGGAGGGGGGAGCTGAGGGGGATGTCGGGGCACTAGGGAGCGGGTGGGGGAGGGGATGGGGGCTGAGGGGGATGTCGGGGCACGAGGGAGCGGGTGGGGGAGGGGATGGGGGCTGAGGGGGATGTCGGGGCACTAGGGAGCGGGTGGGGGAGGGGGGGCTGAGGGGGATGTCGGGGCACGAGGGAGCGGGTGGGGGAGGGGATGGGGGCTGAGGTGGATGTCGGGGCACTAGGGAGCGGGTGGGGGAAGGGATGAGGGCTGAGGGGGATGTCGGGGCACTAGGGAGCGGGTGGGGGAGGAGATGGGAGCTGAGGGGGATGTCGGGGCACTAGGGAGCGGGTGGGGGAGGGGAGGGGGGGCTGAGGGGGATGTCGGGGCACTAGGGAGCTGGTGGCAGAGGGGATGGGGGCTGAGGGGGATGTCAGGGCACTAGGGAGCGGGTGGGGGAGGGGGGGAGCTGAGGGGGATGTCGGGGCACTAGGTAGCGGGTGGGGGAGGGGATGGGGGGCTGAGGGGAATGTCGGGGCACTAGGGAGCGGGTGGCAGAGGGGATGGGGGCTGAGGGGGACGTCAGGGCACTAGGGAGCGGATGGGGGAGGGGGGGAGCTGAGGGGGATGTCGGGGCACTAGGGAGCGGGTGGGGGAGGGGAGGGGTAGCTGAGGGGGTGTCGGGGCACTAGGGAGCGGGTGGGGGAGGGGGGGGCTGAGGGGGATGTCGGGGCTCTAGGGAGCGGGTGAGGGAGGGGATGGGGGGAGCTGAGGGGGATGTCGGGGCACTAGGGAGCGGGTGGGGGAGGGGGGAGCTGAGGGGGATGTCGGGGCACTAGGTAGCGGGTGGGGGAGGAGATGGGAGCTGAGGGGGATGTCGGTGCACTAGGTAGCGGGTGGGGGAGGGGATGGGGGCTGAGGGGGATGTCGGGGCACTAGGGAGCGGGTGGGGAGGGGATGGGGGCTGAGGGAGATGGGGCACTAGGGAGCGGGTGGGGGAGGGGGGAGCTGAGGGGGTGTCGGGGCACTAGGGAGCGGGTGGGGGAGGGGATGAGACTGAGGGGGATGTCGGGGCACTAGGGAGCGGGTGGGGAAGGGGGAGCTGAGGGGGATGTCGGGGCACTAGGGAGCGGGTGGGGGAGGCGATGGGAGCTGAGGGGGATGTCGGGGCACTAGGGAGCGGGTGGGGGAGGCGATGGGGGCTGAGGGGGATGTCGGGGCACTAGGGAGCGGGTGGGGGAGGGGATGGGAGCTGAGGGGGATGTCGGGGCACTAGGGAGCGGGTGGGGGAGGAAATGGGGGCTGAGGGGGATGTCGGGGCACTAGGGAGCGGGTGGGGGAGGGGATGGGGGCTGAGGGGGATGTCGGGGCACTAGGGAGCGGGTGGGGGAGGGGATGGGGGCTGAGGGGGATGTCGGTGCACTAGGTAGCGGGTGGGGAGGGGATGGGGGCTGAGGGGGATGTCGGGGCACTAGGGAGCGGGTGGGGAGGGGATGGGGGCTGAGGGAGATGGGGCACTAGGGAGCGGGTGGGGGAGGGGGGAGCTGAGGGGGATGTCGGGGCACTAGGGAGCGGGTGGGGGAGGGGATGGGGCTGAGGGGGATGTCGGGGCACTAGGGAGCGGGTGGGGGAGGGGATGGGGCTGAGGGGGATGTCGGGGCACTAGGGAGCGGGTGGGGGAGGGGATGGGGGCTGAGGGGGATGTCGGGGCACTAGGGAGCGGGTGGGGGAGGGGATGGGAGCTGACGGGGGATGTCGGGGCACTAGGGAGGGGGTGGGGGAGGGGTGGGGGCTGAGGGGGATGTCGGGGCACTAGGGAGCGGGTGGGGGAGGGGATGGGGGCTGAGGGGGATGTCGGGGCACTAGGGAGCGGGTGGGAGAGGGGATGGGAGCTGACGGGGGATGTCGGGGCACTAGGGAGGGGGTGGGGGAGGGGATGGGGCTGAGGGAGATGTCGGGGCACTAGGGAGCGGGTGGGGGAGGGGATGGGAGCTGAGGGGGATGTCGGGGCACTAGGGAGCTGACGGGGGATGTCGGGGCACTAGGGAGCGGGTAGGGGAGGGGGGGAGCTGAGGGAGATGTCGGGGCACTAGGGAGCGGGTGGGGGAGGGGGGAGAGCTGAGGGAGATGTCGGGGCACTAGGGAGAGGGTGGGGGAGGGGATGGGGGCTGAGGGGGATGTCGTGGCACTAGGGAGCGGGTGGGGGAGGGGGGGAGCTGAGGGGGATGTCGGGGCACTAGGTAGCGGGTGGGGAGGGGATGGGGGCTGAGGGGGATGTCGGGGCACTAGGGAGCGGGTGGGGGAGGGGATGGGGGCTGAGGGGGATGTCGGGGCACTAGGGAGCGGGTGGGGGAGGGGATGGGGGCTGAGGGGGATGTCGGGGCACTAGGGAGCGGGTGGGGGAGGGGATGGGGGCTGAGGGGATGTCGGGGCACTAAGGAGCGGGTGGGGGAGGGGATGGGAGCTCAGGGGGGATGTCGGGGCACTACGGAGGGGGTGGGGGAGGGGATGGGGCTGAGGGAGATGTCGGGGCACTAGGGAGCGGGTGGGGGAGGGGATGGGAGCTGAGGGGGATGTCGGGCCACTAGGGAGCGGGTGGGGGAGGGGATGGGGGCTGAGGGGGATGTCGGGGCACTAGGGAGCGGGTGGGGGAGGGGATGGGGGCTGAGGAGGATGTCGGGGCACTAGGGAGCGGGTGGGGAGGGGTGGGGGCTGAGGGGGATGTCGGGGCACTAGGGAGCGGGTGGGGGAGGGGATGGGGGCTGAGGGGGATGTCGGGGCACTAGGGAGCGGGTGGGGGAGGGGATGGGAGCTGACGGGGGATGTCGGGGCACTAGGGAGGGGGTGGGGGAGGGGATGGGGCTGAGGGAGATGTCGGGGCACTAGGGAGCGGGTGGGGGAGGGGATGGGAGCTGAGGGGGATGTCGGGGCACTAGGGAGCGGGTGGGGGAGGGGGGAGCTGACGGGGGATGTCGGGGCACTAGGGAGCGGGTAGGGGAGGGGGGGGAGCTGAGGGAGATGTCGGGGCACTAGGGAGCGGGTGGGGGAGGGGGGAGAGCTGAGGGAGATGTCGGGGCACTAGGGAGCGGGTGGGGGAGGGGATGGGGGCTGAGGGGGATGTCGTGGCACTAGGGAGCGGGTGGGGGAGGGGGGGAGCTGAGGGGGATGTCGGGGCACTAGGTAGCGGGTGGGGAGGGGATGGGAGCTGAGGGGGATGTCGGGGCACTAGGGAGCGGGTGGGGGAGGGGTGGGGGCTGAGGGGGATGTCGGGGCACTAGGGAGCGGGTGGGGGAGGGGATGGGGGCTGAGGGGGATGTCGGGGCACTAGGGAGCGGGTGGGGGAGGGGGGGAGCTGAGGGGGATGTCGGGGCACTAGGGAGCGGGTGGGGGAGGGGGGGAGCTGAGGGGGATGTCGGGGCACTAGGGAGCAGGTGGGGGAGGGGGGAGCTGAGGGGGATGTCGGGGCACTAGGGAGCGGGTGAGGGGGGCTGAGGGGGATGTCGGGGCACTAGGGAGCGGGTGGGGGAGGGGAGGGGGGAGCTGAGGGGGATGTCGGGGCACTAGGGAGCGGGTGGGGGAGGGGATGGGGGCTGAGGGGGATGTCGGGGCACGAGGGAGCGGGTGGGGGAGGGGATGGGGGCTGAGGGGGATGTCGGGGCACTAGGGAGCGGGTGGGGGAGGGGGGGCTGAGGGGGATGTCGGGGCACGAGGGAGCGGGTGGGGGAGGGGATGGGGGCTGAGGGGGATGTCGGGGCACTAGGGAGCGGGTGGGGGAAGGGATGGGGGCTGAGGGGGATGTCGGGGCACTAGGGAGCGGGTGGGGGAGGAGATGGGAGCTGAGGGGGATGTCGGGGCACTAGGGAGCGGGTGGGGGAGGGGAGGGGGGGCTGGGGGGGATGTCGGGGCACTAGGGAGCTGGTGGCAGAGGGGATGGGGGCTGAGGGGGATGTCAGGGCACTAGGGAGCGGGTGGGGGAGGGGGGGAGCTGAGGGGGATATCGGGGCACTAGGTAGCGGGTGGGGGAGGGGATGGGGGGCTGAGGGGAATGTCGGGGCACTAGGGAGCGGGTGGCAGAGGGGATGGGGGCTGAGGGGGACGTCAGGGCACTAG
>NW_027055531.1:0-7431 GCF_011386835.1 Chrysemys picta bellii | reverse complement strand
CTCACCCAGCACATTCACACACACCTGGCCCTTGGTCAGCTCTGTAGGAAACACCCTCTGGAGCTGCCTCAGGGGAATAACGTGGGCAAAGGGTCGTTAGGAATGTGGGGACTGCTTTCCCTGCCTCGTATAAGCAACAGAGATTGGATTTGTTCCTTTAGGTGAAGCTGGTGGACGGGACCGATGCTCCAATCGCCAACGAAACCATCCAGATTTCCATAGGGAGAAACAACTACGAAGCCAACTACACAACGAATGAAGAGGGCCGAGTCTCGTTTTCTATAGACACTGTCAACTTCACAGAAAACTTGATTCAAATCACTGTGAGTGGCTGAATCCAGGGAGCTAGGGGATGGGAGGTGTCACTGACTAAGCTCCAGGGGAGATGTCCGTAGGTTTATTGACCTCTCTGCCCATCGGGAGATAAAACAAAGAGTTTGTTGGCTGGGAATTTCAGTCTCCTCCTCTCTGTCTTGCTCTCTCTCTGTCTGTCCCTTGCTCTCTGTGTCTTGCACACACTCTGTCGCTCTCCCTCTGGTTCTCCATCTCTCTCTCTCCATAGGAGCATGGAAAATGCAGATCAGTGCACGGTGCACTGAAAAATCTGCCAAGAACATGTTTTTAAAAATACCCACTTTTTCCTTCTGAAATGCTAGTAGACTTGTTACTCACTTTTTGATCTGATGTAAAAACGTTCTTCTTTATCAGGCAAACCATAAATCTGAACTGAACTGTTACGACACAGACTGGATCACCCCTGTGTATGGTAACACCATTCACATGGCAACACGCTTTTACTCCCTGAGTAAGAGCTTTCTCAAAATTGAGCCCCGTCTCAGACTTTAAGCTGCGGTTCCAATGAGATGGTCCGGGTGCACTACATCCTGAAGCCAGAGGCCGTGGGGGAGCAGAAGGAAATCGTCTTTTACTATGTGGTAAGCCCGGACCTAGTGACCTCTACCTCCGTACACATGACACAGCACTGGCGGCCAGACACCCATATATGTCCCAGGTCCCCAAACTGCCCCGAGGCCAGGTTCTCTTGACCTTGACATTTACATGTAAAAGCCAGTGAAGGAAATGCAGAACTGGCCAGCCAGTGGATGGTTTCTGCAAGGAGAGATTTCAGAGTAGCAGACGTTTTAGTCTGTATCCACAAAAAGAACAGGAGTACTTGTGGCACCTTAGAGTCTAACAAATTTATTAGAGCATAAGCTTTCATGGACTACAGCCCACTTCTTCGGATGCATACAGAGTGGAATAAATATTGAGGAGATATATATATACACATACAGAGAGCATAAACAGGTGGGAGTTGTCTTTCCAACTCTGAGAGGCCAATTAAGTAAGAGAAAAAAAACTTTTGAAGTGATAAATCAAGCTAGCCCAGTACAGACAGTTTGATAAGAAGTGTGAGAATACTTACAAGGGGAGATAGATTCAATGTTTGTAATGGCTCAGCCATTCCCAGTCCTTATTCAATCCTGAGTTGATTGTGTCTAGTTTGCATATCAATTCCAGCTCAGCAGTCTCTCGTTGGAGTCTGTTTTTGAAGTTTTTCTGTTGTAATATAGCCACCCGCAGGTCTGTCATTGAATGACCAGACAGGTTAAAGTGTTCTCCCACTGCTTTTTGAGTATTATGATTCCTGATGTCAGATTTGTGTCCATTAATTCTTTTGCGGAGAGACTGTCCGTTTTTTTTTCTCTTACTTAATTGGCCTCTCGGAGTTGGTAAGACAACTCCCACCTGTTTATTCTCTCTGTATGTGTGTATATATATCTCCTCAATATTTATTCCACTCTGTATGCATCTGAAGAAGTGGGCTGTAGTCCACGAAAGCTTATGCTCTAATAAATTTGTTAGTCTCTAAGGTGCCACAAGTACTCCTGTTCTTTTTGCAGGGAGAGAGAATTTCTGACTTGGTCGAGGTCCCAGTAAACTCCAGTCTGGGTCTGGGACTCTGTATGGCTCTGCGGGATTTACTGCTCCTTCCCCACAGGAAGGCATCAGTATAGACACCCCCCACCCCCAGCATTCCCCCATGAGCATCCCCCACCTCCCACCAGGACCCCTGTAACAGGAGGGTTTCTTCTTCCTGGCAGGTGATGGCCAAAGGAGGCATCGTGAGGGCAGGCACCAAGGTGCATCCCGTAGGGGATGGAGAACGTGAGTAGAGCTGCGTGAATAACTGATTTCCTGGTTCCCTGGCCAAACCAGAAACTTCAAAAAACAATTGTTTGGGGGCGACTGAACCATTTCACTTTTGAACTGCTTTAATCTTTTTAAAATTGAATTGAAGGGAAATTGTAAATGAGGAGTTGTTTTGAATTAAAAAAATGGAACCTTCCATTTAGGAAATGTCGAAACAAAACCTTCTGATTTGTTGCCGATTTTTTCCTGCCCAAAACTATTTCGTGAATTTCACACAAATTTGTGAAATGTTTTGGTTGATCCGAGTCTGTGTTTTTCAACAACAAAAAATCATCTGAAAAATTTCAGCCTGTTCTCATTGTGAGCTCTCCCCACCCCTTTCTCTGCCTGTCCTGCTGTATCTGAAGGAGGTGCTGAGAACAGCGCCCTTCTCTCCTCTTTGCTTTCGCTCTTACTCCTTGTCTCATTAGTCATAGTCTTGCTCTCCCTTTGAATCATAGAATACCAGGGTTGGAAGGGACCTCAGGAGGTCATCTAGTCCAACCCCATACTCAAAGCAGGACCAATCCCCAGATAGATTTTTGTCCCAGATCCCTAAATGGCCCCCTCAAGGACTGAGCTCACAACCTTGGGTTTAGCAGGCCAATGCTCAAACCACTGAGCTATCCCTCCCCCCTTTGACACATATACAGTTCCCCTGACCGATTTCATTTCATTAATGGCAGTCTGAAGGGATCCCCAGTTTGACTGATTCAGGCTGGCTGGGCAAATTCCACCTTGAGGAGCAGGAGTGTGGAATCCCACCCCCTCTGCAGCCCTGTGCGCACAACCCTCCGCACAGAGCCCCTGTACAACATGCACGTCTTTCCTCGCCTTCATTATTGCATGGGCATTGGGGTCCTGCACTGATGGAGGACAGTACTAGACTCTAGCTGATATGGATTTAAGGGACATGCTGAGATCCACCAAACCCATCTCACCTGAACATCCTGCACCGGGTGTTTGCAGTAAGAGTCAAAGGCCTCAACTATGTGCCAAAACTCTTACCCTTGGATAGCGAATTTTTCAGGGTGGCTGATGTTGCAGCCATAATGAGGGAGCCTAGGGAAATGTGTGGCCCTGGAGCTGATTCTCTATAGCTTAGCCCCCTCACCCTCTCTCTGTTTGCCAGATATCCAGGTATTTGAGCTGAGCCTCCCCGTGGGGCCTGATATCGCCCCCCTGGCCCGGGTACTCGTATACACCACTTTACCCAGCGGGGACGTTATTGCCAATTCCGAAGATTTCAAGATTGAAAACTGCTTTGCCAATAAGGTGAGCATCCGGTTTCTATAACTCGCATTCACCTCATGGACAATGGCCCACCTGTGGAACCTGGAATTGCAAATTTCAAGGAAGACTCAGGAAATGTTCAATGGCTCCATGAGCCCATCGGGCACTGACCATGGATCAGTAATTGAATATGAGAGATGAATGCACATCAGGAGTAATTTGCATAGGCAGAATTATAAGGGTGGAAGCAGAACTGACGTATGGGGGCGCTGCTGGTCATGTTTGAATTGCATTGGTCAGGGCTGAGGGGCATTGGCAGGGCTTTGTGGGGAGCCCAGGACTGGAATAGCGGGGGCTGCAGGGCAGAGTTCAGGGGCATTGACAGAGCTGTGTGCGGCGGTTCCAGGACTGGGCTGTGCTGCGAGGCAGAGTGTGAAGGTACCTGGAGAAGTAGCTCCTCTAACTCCTTTCCTGGCATTGCAGGTTGACTTGCATTTCTCTCTGGACAAGGGCCTCCCCGCCTCCGACACTCACCTCCGGATCGGAGCCTCCCCGGGCTCCCTGTGCGCCGTCCGTGCTGTGGACAAGAGCGTCCTCCTCTTGAAGCCTGAAGCCGAGCTCTCGCCCAGCTCTGTAAGTGCCAGCCTGGCCCAGTGATCAACAGGTGCAAGAGCTGGTCTTGTCTGGAAAGTGCCAAGAATCACTCGTGAGAGCTAGGGCAGAGCAGTCTGTCTGTTATTGTAGGGTCCCTCATCAGCACAGGGGCTGTGCCCACTGCTTGATCTATGTAGGGCCCTCATGAAAACTATTGCTGCACCCAGTGGTTTATAGTTCTGGGGCCACTTGTGAGGACACAACCACACATACTGATTTATTACTGGAGGGCCACTGGTGAGCACTGGTCAGCACACACTGGGTTATTATGGAAAAGTCAGTGCTGAGCCTTGGAGTCAGACATTCTGCTCTGTTACTGTAGGGTTTGTTATTGTAGGGTCAACCTTGGTAACTGGGATTGCACGCACATGTGTGTTAGTTTAAAGCTGTCTGTGATCACTAGGGTGGCACACGCTGGTTTATTATTATTGGGCCTGTGGTCACTGACATCAAGGCGTGTCCCCGCAGGTGTATAATTTGCTCCCAGTGAAGGAGATCAGGGGTTATAATTACCGAGAGCACCATTTGGAGGAAGAAGACAATAACCCTTGTGTGAAACTCGACAACGTCATTATAAACGGATTCATCTATGGACCCATTTCTCCTGACGGTGAAGGGGATGCCTACAATGTTCTCAAGGTGAGCGCCACATCTCCCTTCAGTGTGTGAAATCGCTGTTAGTTCAGAAGATTTCCCCACCATGTTCTTGGGTGAGCAAACTCCTGTCATATCCCATAGGTGCTGTCTGAGTGCACTTAGCTGGGTGCTCGTTAGCCAGCACATTCGAGGTAATAACTAAAGCTGGGCCAGGAAACCCCAGATGGGAACCCCCCAGCATTGAGGATTAAATGCCTCTCTCAACCACTGAACTCTAGAGGTTTCCCATCACTAATTTAAACATGACAAGGAGACATTCTAACAGCTGGGGCACAGAAATAGAGCCCAGAAATGGGCGACTCTGTCTCTGCAGCCATTTTGTCAAAGAGATCCTGTCCCACACGCTCTCTATCCCATCTATGTAGGTCTCTGTGAAGTGCCAGTCTCCATTTTATTTACACACGCACTCGCAGAGATGTGCGGAGTGCCGCTCTGAGCCAGCACCCAGGGTAATTACCCAGCCCCAGCTAGTGAGGGTTTGGTGTCCTGCGGGATTTCAGGTTTGTTCCCAGTGGGACTTGCTCCCAAATCAGCCAAACCCCAGCATACCTGACAATGACTGCTAGGCATCTCAGCAGAGAGGCAGGGGATGGACTGGGGCAGAGAGACTGAACTCCCTCCAGGGCAGGGCCAAGGCAAGCCGGCAAGGGCTGAGTGCACGGCGCAAGCTTGCACTGCTCATGCCTCTGATGAACCTGCTCTGAGGACACACAGGACGTCCATCACCAGCAGCTGGTCCGGCGCCTTTCACTGACATAGACCTCGCCCTTCGCTTCCCACCAGCCACACTGGCATTGACCTCTCAGGCCTTAGTGTCTGCTCTTGCAATGACCCATCCCTGCACTGTGATAAGCCCGTCACATCCTGATCCAGTCCAGACGGCACGTTTATCTCCCGACGTATGGTTTACTTTACCACATGGCTGTCTGGGTTATCTTTTTACAGGCGATGGGTTTAAAAGTCTTCACCAGCACCAAGGTCCAGAAGCCCAGACTCTGCATGGAGAGAATGTACAGTAGAACATATGTACCTGCGGGGGCTGGTATTAGCGGTAAAAGAGCTTGCTTTGTTTTACCCTGCTTATACCCCCCGTTAGGTGCGTTTCCTGCTCCCCTCCCTTTCACCCTCTCCTCTGCATGGAAATTAGACCAATTCGACCAGACTCTGATCTCAGCTATGGTGGCCGAAATCCACTAATGTCAGTCCTGAAATAGGAATCTGGTCCATTTCCACCTGCTTGCTCCACCTGCTTGCTAACCTTCCACCAGCTAAGGAAATATGCACTGTTGTAACTACACTAATGCAGTGGCACCTTGCACCCCCTAATGTAGATTTGTTGCACTGGCAAAAAACAGCAGCTAAATCTTGTTGACTTTGGTTGCAGCTCTCTCAACCTGGAACAGGATAATTTCCACTTCCAGGTTTTCACCTTCCAGCAAGTGCTAGAGAAAAAAACTAAGCAGAAAGAGAGACAGGTTCAATGGGGAGGGAGTGTGAACCCAGGGGGAGAGTTTAGGATTGGGAAGCAGGAAATATGTTCTCCATTCTCAGCTGTCCCATCAACTTGACCTTGGATGAATCATTTCACTTCTTTGTGCCTTAATATTCCTATCTGTAAAAGGGGACTAATTATACTTACACAACCTTGTGAAGAGCTCTGAGATTAGATGGCTAAATATTAGTGTTAATTATGCTCTCAATTAACTAGTGGAAATGAAGAGTAAACAGATCAGATTACTGACCCTCTAATCCAATGTCCCCATTCCTACTGTAGAACATCAGACTACTGGTCTATATATGGCAGCGTCCTGCCTCCTGACCATATTGGATCAGCACTGTCATCTTTCTAGCGCAAGGTCCCTCTTCAGACAGTGGCCAATGGTGGCTGCTTCAGAGGAAGATGGAAAACCTCTGTATTACACCTCACTGTGCTATGGGGCAAATTTCTTCCTGATCTATGGCTGGATATCAGCTTATGCCCTGAAGCACGAGGACTGATATCCCGGATCATCTGAATCCTAGCTGGTGTCACTAGTGTTGCTGCTACTCTTAGTCATATACAGACACAGGATTTTTTTCTGTGAAACTCACTGAACTATTTGCATCTATAACGGCTTGGGGCAGTGAGTTGCACCGGTTAATTCCATTTGAAGTGGATATAGCCAGGGCTCTGAGGGCTGCTTCAATGCAGTTATTATGTCTGGGCTTCCCATATCCTCCATGATTGGTGGAGTTGGAATAAACATGTTCATTCATCCATACCACCCCTATAAGAAGTGCAGAAGTCTTTAGAAAATGGACAGTGCTGAGCTCATAATAGGGCAATAGAGATGTTTTTTCAATGGCTTCTAAAGAAGTTCAGAAAAGACAGCTGATGACATTGGGAGAGTGGGCTGGGGAAGGGAGTAATTGGTTGCAAGCAAAGATAGGTTTAAGTTTGGGTCTGAATTTGAAAAGAGCGGGTTTCAAATCTAGGGTTTAGAATCCAATCTGTCACTAACTGGAAACAAAGTGCCATGATATAGAATGGGGTCTAACATATCACCTTTCTCTCCCTTACCTCCTCCAACATCTAAAGCGGGGCTCTCATATGAGGCAGATACCTTAGTTGGTGGCATGATGGAAAATCTCATTCATGGCCCAGTGGAGACAATCCGGAAGTATTTCCCTGAGACGTGGATTTGGGATTTAGTT
>NW_027055530.1:0-7436 GCF_011386835.1 Chrysemys picta bellii | reverse complement strand
TCCATGAACTGCCCCGTTCATTTAAATTCTGAAATCAGCTCCCACACCCAAGGTAATGAGGTTCTATTGTGTCGGGGTAAGACTAGATTGCCATAATTTAGCTCTGTTTAGATTTGTGTGTTTAGTTATGGTGACCCCATTTCAAAAGTGTATATTAGAAGCAGAAGGGGAAAGAAAGGATATGAAAATAATTAGGGGTACAGCCAGCTGTAATATTTCACATGACATTGTTTTTCCCTTTTCAAGCTGAACCATCCCAGTCTTTTAATCTCTCCTCATATGGAAGCTGTTCCATACCCTTAATCATTTTTAAAAAGCAACAGAGGGTCCTGTGGCACCTTTGAGACTAACAGAAGTATTGGGAGCATAAGCTGAACCAACAGAACTCCACTGGCCATCACCTACAGTCCTCAGCATAAACCTCTCCAACGCATCATCAGTGATCTATAACCCATCCTGGACAATGATCCCTCACTTTCACAGACCTTGGGAGGCAGGCCAGTCCTCGCCCACAGACAACCTGCCAACCTTAAGCATATTCTCACCAGCAACCACGCACCACACCATAACAACTCTAACTCAGGAACCAACCCATGCAACAAACCTCGATGCCAACTCTGCCCACATATCTACACCAGCAACACCATCACAGGACCTAACCAGATCAGCTACAACATCACCGGCTCATTCACCTGCACGTCCACCAATGTTATAAATGCCATCATATGCCAGCAATGCCCCTCTGCTATGTACATTGGCCAAACTGGACAGTCACTACGCAAGAGGATAAATGGACACAAGTCAGATATCAGGAATGGCAATATACAAAAACCTGTAGGAGAACACTTCAACCTCCCTGGCCACACAATAGCAGATGTAAAGGTAGCCATCTTACAGCAAAAAAACTTCAGGACCAGACTCCAAAGAGAAACTGCTGAGCTCCAGTTCATTTGCAAATTTGACACCATCAGATCAGGATTAAACAAAGACTGTGAATGGCTATCCAACTACAGAAGCAGTTTCTCCTCCCTTGGTGTTCACACCTCAACTGCTAGCAGAGCACCTCACCCTCCCTGATTGAACTAACCTCGTTATCTCCACACTGATTTATACCTGCCTCTAGAGATTTCCATTACTTGCATCTGAAGAAGTGAGGTTCTTACCCATGATAGCTTATGCTCCCAATACTTCTGTTAGTCTCAAAGGTGCCACAGGACCCTCTGTTGCTTTTTACAGATTCAGACTAAGAGGGCTACCCCTCTGATACTTAATCATTTTTGTTGCCCATCTCTATACCTTTTCTAATTCTGACATATGTTATTTTGAGATGGGGCGACCAGAACTGCATGCAGTTTTGAAGGGGTGGATTCACATAGTGGCATTATGATATTTACTGTCTTATTATCTATCCCATTCCCAATGGTGCCTAACATTTGTTAGCTTCTTTTACTGTCAAGGCACACGGAGCGGATGTTTTCAGAGAACTATCCACAATGACTCCCAGATCTCTTTCTTGAGTAGTGACAGCTAATTTAGACCCCACCGTTTTGTGTGTATAGTTAGGAGTACGTTCTCCACAATGAATTATTTTGCATGTATCAACATATAATTTCATCTACCATTTTGCAAGGAATCTACCATTTTGTTGCCTAGTCACCCACTTTTGCGAGATCCCTTTGTAACACTTCTCGGTCTGCTTTGGACTTAACTATCATGAGTAATTTAGTATCATCTGCAAACTTTGCCACCTTCCTGTTTACCCCTCTCTATTTAAAAGAGACTTAGATTTTTCCCCCAAAGTCAGAAGAAACAATAAAGATCTGTACAGCAGATGCACTGAATGCACTTGTTCAAGACACTGCAGTAAAAACACGAAACTGACATTTAAAAAAAAAACCCGCTTCTCCCTTCCCTCTACATTGACATTTTTTGCCGATTACAATTTTCCACCTGGAAGGATCACATTATATAACATGAGCTAGAATCCTTGACACTTTGCCCCTCTCCTAGAATGTGCATCTGAATGTTCTGTGTGCCAGTTAAGCTTTCTCATAATCTTCCAAGGCGGCAAAATAAATAAATATATAATACAATATCGATGTGATTCACCTGGAGGCTTCTTTCCCCCACCCCTCATTGACAATAATAAAAGGTGCCAGAAGCAGAATTCAGTCACGCTAACCTGTTCTATTGATTTAAAGGAAAGAAACTATAACACAGGAAGTGTTATTTCCTCAAGAGTCTACAGGAGACAATTAGACAAGCGTCCGATTTGTCCCTCCCAACTGTTGGCAAGTGCAGATGTGCAACCTGACACAACTACAGCCTGAAGTGGAAATGGCCTATCCTACTAAGTGTACTTCTAGACGAACATTTTGATTTGCTTTTCCTAGGGGCTAGTCGAAATGGAATCTTTCAGTACAGTGTGTGACTCATGGCAGAAATGAAGCCTGCCTTTATGCAATTAGTGTTGATACCAGTCTTTGACACTATACCGTAAAGGCTAGAGACCTGACTAGAGTAGTCTGCGGCAGAGTAGAACATAACAAAATTTGCAATCTGCGACATTACCTGAAAGAGGCCCTGGGGGCAGCTTTTTGCTACATATCTTGCATCTACTGAATTGCATAATAGAGTAGGGGCAGCACAAATCATCAACACAATCTGGGGAGATGCTGTAGCGCGGTAAAGTTTGCTCGCTCTTACGGTCGCATTCCTAAAAGAGATTGTGCAACATGCTGAACACCCCCCCGCCCCAACACAATGGAATCTGGGATGATTTAAGGCTCTGGTTAATTACACTCCTAATTACATACGTGCTCATTCACATCAAGGGAGAGCACATTTCCAGCACAGCCAACGGGAAAGATGGTGCAGTCCCATGTGATTTAATATATATAAGGTATCGAGCATGGGATTCCTTGCACGCTGCTTTGCAAATGGATCACATGTCGTCCCAGAGCTTTGGACACTTAACATTCGGATGGCTCCAGGGCGGATGCCCAATTTATGCTCTTCCGTCACATATATCAGCTCACGGGTGAGGAGCAGGTAACTGCTGTCATAGGGGCTAGTCAGTGCTCCTTACTCTTTCATCACTCAGGCATTTAGATGCTGCTTACAAATTACAGGCCATGGCTTTCTGAATATTTACTTCTTTTTAAAACGAGTGGGAAATTCTAGATCTGAGACCCATCTCAGGTTACTGTTACACAATTAAAAAAAATGTCATTTAGAAGCTGCATTTAAAAAAAAAGTTTTATCTGTATCCATATCAGTGTAATTACTTTCAACAGATTCATGAACTTGGCACTGACTGGTGAAATATGGAACATCACAAAGGTAGCAATGGCAACAAAATATACACCAAAGACAATACATGTGTAAGTGCTTTATTATTGAAATATGGCAAATATAGATTTTCTTTCTATTAAAAAACTTAAGGAAATTCACACCTCTCTAACTTCATTTAATGTTAGTTAAGGCTGTTCTCACAGCACTCATTGGGGAGGTGGGAGAGACAGGACCAAGTCCCCTTGCTCCAAAGAACTTTTTAATTGCTTATTTATCCACAGTGGAATAGCTTTGACAGCAGAGACTGAAGGAATCCCACATCAGAATATCCCATAGCCCAGTGATTAGAGCATCCAACTGAGAGGTAGGAGATACCTGTTTAAATCCTGTCTACCTAGAGAAGGGACTTGAACTGAGGGTTTCCTAGCTGAGTACCCTCACCTCTAGGCTAAAAGCTTTGAGGGAGGCTGTCATAGAATCATAGAATATCAGGGTTGGAAGGGACCTCAGGAGGTCATCTAGTCCAACCCCCTGCTCAAAGCACAACCACTCCTCCTCTCTCCCCTTCCCCTGCCCAGTTTTGTACTAACTGTATAGGTACCTAATGCCAAGAGAGGGTTTGCAGCTGAGGATCTCTAGTAGAGGTAGGTGCCACCCTGCAGTCTTGATTCAGGTGCCGATCTTTGAGAGGGGCAGGGCTCAGCACACACTCCTCAGCTTGGCATCTCCCATTGGCTATTTTATGAGAGGCGCAGCCTAGCATGCTGGCTTTTGTGAATCCCATTCTGAGTCACCCATCTCTCCTCATTCAGTGTACATGGAGCCAATGTGCCAAACTCAGGCTTTGTGAATCCTGGTGATTTTTCCAGACACCTATAAGTTAGGTAGGGTGATGCTTCAGCATGAACCTCACCCCTGGAGTCTGCCTCTGACACCGAGTTCCCATGTGCAAGTCACTTACACCCAACTTTTCACAGGTGGTTACTTCTGCGTGTACTTATAGGGTGTATTATAATGCATACACGCAAGGAGGACAAATTAAGGTTGCAGTAACCATGTTCATTCTCGTGTTTCCTAATTTGAGAGTGCTTGACATTAACCCTTTTTAATCCTTGACTTCGCATTTCCTAATATTTTGTGGTTTCGTTTATTGATGAGAGCAACCTTAACTAATATTGAACCAAGTTTTCTGCTTGTGGATTTGTAGTACAGTGCTACCCGGAGATCCCAGCTGAGATTGAGAATCCCATGTTTCAAAGTGCTCTTACAAATATATGCTGAAAGATAGTCCCTACTGCTGCAGAATTTACATTCTAAGTAAACAAGACACAGAAAGTGGGGGAGTGGAAACAGAGGCACAGAAAGGTCAAATGAGTTTCCCAAGGTCACACAGCAGAGCAGTGGCAGAGCTGTTAATAGAACCCACATCTTTTGAGTCCCAGTCCCGTGCTCTAGCTACTGGAGAACAGTGATGCTCAACATGCACAAAACAGCCATTTCCATCAGCAGAGTGGATAAAACTTCTTCCCTCTTCCTCCTGTTAGGGCAGGGTTCAAGCCCATTTGAAATCCTATAGTTTGATGTTCTCATCTCAAAACCTGGTGGATGGCATATCATTTGGCATTCATGCTGTTAAGAGGCAGGTGTAGTGAGGTGTTCTCCTGGGAGATAGGTGGCTGGTTTTTCAAGGTAAAGGCAGAGGTCATCAGAAGGACATCATAGAAGAACTTACCCGTCCGCAACCTAATGACTCCTAGAGACAAATCAGACATCAGCTCTCACAATCACCAGTCCTGTTAATCCTCAGTAGTCACTGAGAATGTTCCCAACATGCCACAGAGGAACGCAATCAATTTACCACATGCTTGAGCATGCAGTGACAGTAACCCCACCGTAAAACAGCTCAGCGTCATCTGAAGTTATATTGACATTTCAGGGCAGATGTGTGATGACTCCGCTAAGCCGCACATGGCAAGTGGCCTTATTGCTAATTTTATCGGAGAGCGGCTGTGTGCAGTTCTAGGTGATTTGTGCTGAATTTGGCTTGAATGTGATTCATACCCAATGGTCCAAAATAATAGTAAATTCAAATAGTAATGGAGAGTGGGCTCATTTTATGTGTGTCTGCTGAATGTGGGCCCCCATTAGCATTATCAGGCTCATTGTACTGAGAATCCAATATCTACATGCGAAATGGTATCGGGTAGATGTAGGACTGCTCTGAGTTCAGCTCTATTATTTTCAGTTATAGACAATCACTCCTAATGCCGCCTAATTCTCCACACTGGTTAGGCCTGCAAAAGTCATGACATACTAAGAAAAAGTCACTGCATTGCTTTAATTGGAATATAGACACTTGTGACTGGCATCAAGTGAGTCTCTTCTGAGCATGCTGATGGTGATATTTCCTCTGATACTCAGTGTGATAAGGGTGAACAATTGGGTCTCAAATGTGCCGGCCTGTCCGCTGCAGTGTTTGAATGGGGCCGTTATAGGCAGAGACCAGGGGATTTAAAGGAGGAAAATAGAAGTGGAGGGAAATGTAGAACAAGAAAGGGGTCTTGGGGAAGAGATAAAAGGAGCAAGAAACGAGAAGCATGGAGAATAAAAGTAAGAGCGGGGGAGAAAAAGACAGGGAGGGATGGAGGGAAGGAGATTGGGGCAGCAGGGATGTGTGTGGGGGGGAGTATGAGGGAAAATGGAAGGAAGGAAAAGAGAGATGGGAGAGTATGAGGAAGCAAAAGCATAAAGGAAGAAAGAGAGAAAATAGAAATGACAGAGAGCAAGTGATTTCTCTGATTACAGTCAGAAAGAAAGAAAACAACAGAGAAGATGTTGTTTTGCACCTACCAATTATAAAAGCAATGTCAAAAGCTTAATACAATTCCTGGAGGTGGGGGAAGGTATTGGGTGGGGGGTTGGGAGGGGCAAAGAGACATGGGGTCATCCAATAGGAATGAATGATAAATGGCTCAAACATAGTCGTAGTTGTTATCAGATCTGCCTACTAGCATCTTGGAGTTCTGCTAACTGCAAGTTCTTGTTGATCAGTTTGGTTAGACAACTGTACACTTGCTGAGTTCCACTCCCCGGCAAAACAGAACGTACCACTGTGTTAGGGTGTGCCCACACAGAGGTGGAGAAAGGGTTAATGTGAGCCTGAGAGGCCAATTATCTCATCTTCTTGCACCTGAAGGGTGAGCCAGACCCAGTGAAAGATGAGCCCACCTGGGGGAAGAATTGGGTGGTTTCTAGGAAGAAAGAAGGCCCAGTGAGGAAGATGGCAGCAGGGAGAGGGGAAGAATTCCATAGTCCTTTTCTGGACAGAGAAGCTGTTTCAGGAGGATGTGTATACCTGAGCCTGATGGGAAAGGAGAGTAGAGGTGAAAGTGACCCCTGAAGTGGGTCTGAGAGAAGGCCAACCCGCAGGCAGACAGACTTGGGGGTCAAAGGGAGTTGACAATGCAGAGTAGGGGCCAGACTCCAGGGAGCTCACCTTTGAGAGTCAGTGCTGTGCAGAAGAATGGAGCGCTAGAAAGGATCCAGGAGGGATTAAAAATTCGAGCCTGAGAAAGGAGCAGAAGTTGCTTTTGTTGTGTTTGGGCTTTGAGTTTGGTTGTAAGACTCCGGGGAGAAGCTCTGGGCCCACTGCTCAGATAGAAGAGTGGAACGGAAATGGAGCACTAGAGGGATGGAAGGTGTTAGACTGATGCCTAGTATTGCATGGGATGCTGTCCATGCGGGTGCTGAGACCAGGAATGGGGAGACTTTAAAGTGACCTGGCCTCAGGGCTGAATGATGAGAAGAGAGGCCACTGCACGGCCAGAGCAGTGACAAATGAGATGCTGCACCATGCCCAGCCATGAGGGAGAGTGTTTGTGGCAGATATGCTCTTCTACAGACACCCTGCCCTCTAAAACCTTGTAGCAACAACTGCAAGAAGCACGTCTCTGTTTAGTGTGACTCTAAATATGACTGTTCTCGATAAATACATTGGGGGGGGGGAGGATACCAGGGAAGGGGAGGAGCTATTGAAGCTAAAATGATAACCTTGGCATAAGTACAAATGGGTATTGACTGGCTATACCTAAACTCTGAATGGAAATGAGAAGGAGGTTTGTATCTGTCAGAGGAGGGAAGTC
>NW_027055529.1:0-7438 GCF_011386835.1 Chrysemys picta bellii | reverse complement strand
GATAGTGTACAAAATATCAAACTTGTGTTTCTGATATCTGTGTTAAAGCTCCAGAACTGACACCCTGAGGCTTGGGAGTGGGAATGTCTTGCTGTATTATCTCCTGATTGTTCTAAACTTACATATATACAAACGCCAATTAAAGCCACATTTTCCGCTTATATTTTTTTATTTATTTTTCAATATAAGAATTAGGATTTAGCTGACAGGAATACTGTATTTAAGTTATTATGTGCAAGAAACCTGGAGTTTTCAGTTGCTCAAATAGCCCCAGGAATCATAATTAAAATTGCCTTCCCCCCCAAATATGAAATGTTGCCTCTGGTGAGCCACAGGTGGCAAGAGGGCTGTGGGCTTTGGCAAGTTGCAACCCCCTGTGTGACAGCATGAAGTTGGCCTTGAGCTGCATGTTGGGTGCCAGGCACCACAAGCTGCAGAAGCAGTGGATGTGTAAGGGTGGCAATGTGCTATGCTATGCTATGCTGGGGGGTGGGGGTGTTGCCTTAAGACAGAGGTGGGCAAACTATGGCCTGTGGGCCACATCCAGGCCATGGGACCCTCCTGCCTGGCCGCTGAGCTCCAGGCCTGGGAGGCTAGCCCCGGCCCCTCCCCTGCTGTCCCCCCTCCCCCACGGCCTCAGCTTGCCCTGCTGCTGATGCAATGCTCTGGGTGGCCAGCCACTGGTGCTCCAGGCAGCATGGTAAGGGGTCAGGGGGGTTGGATAGAAGGCAGGGGAGTTCAGGGTGGTGGGGAGGGGGTGTGGATAGGGTTTGGGGTGGTCAGAGGATGGGGAACGGGGGTTGAATGGGGGCAGGGGTCTGGGGGGCAATCAGGAACGAGGGGGGGTTGGATGGAGCAGCAGGGGGCAGTTGGGGGGGGTTTCTGGGGGTGGTCAGGGGACATGGAGTCGGGGGGGTGGATGGGGCAGGGGACCTGGGGGGCTGTCAGGGAATGGGGGGGTTGGATGGGACAGGAGTTCTGGGGGTGGACTATCAGGGGGCCACACACCCCTCCCCTAACTGACCCTCCATACAATTTCCAAAACACCATGTGGCTGTCAGGCCAAAAAGTTTGCCTGCCCCTGCCTTAAGAGCTGGGTGCCTACCTGACAGCCAGTGCTCTCTGGCTGCCCATACAGTGCTTAATTTGTGCCAGGGTAGAGCTATGTGACCTTTGTCTATGTAAATTAAGCACTTGGAGGAGGCAGAGGGGCATGCAGGGAATGGGGGAAGGTAGCCCGGGAGCAAAGTACAAGTTTGCACAGGTTACCATTTTCTGTAAAGTTGGTCATGGGGATGGTGCAGTGTCTCTGGCCTGTGTCAGCTGCCTGGGCAGCTTGACAGGGAGTGACACTGCCCTCCATCTTCAGCGTGAGGCTCTAGGTATGCCCTCGAACACCAGCCAAGTAATCTTTCCATTACCTCCCAAATACCGTCTCACAGTACAAACAAATTCCTCCAGGACCGTTGAGATACCTCTTTCAGCAGCCCCAAACTGCACCTACTGTGGAGTCCCCTCTTCCCTCTAGGTAGAATTTTCTTTTTAGGAACCTAAAATATGGTAATTATAGTTTGTCTTCTATAAATTTTTATTGTAAGAAGGGAGGCTGATTAATACATCACAATGAATAGTCCTTGCTACTGCTAAGCTAGGAATGAACTAAAGGGTTTCTGGGTTGCCTGAGTCTGTATTTATAGCTGCCTTTGGCTTCTAAGGCATGCTGGGAAATGGAGGGGGTGGAGCTTAGGCAGTATATAAGCTGGGGTCTTGGCCCTGGAAGTCATTCGGCTTTGTGTTGGTCTAAAGAGATGTGCCTAGGTGTGGGTGTTTATAGTCATGGTGAGTATTGATATGGGGTAACAATTACATGTATTTGTGGTTAGTGTATTGTTTTTCTGTCCTTATTTCTGTGTAATGTGCTTTTTTTTCATTTCAGCTTGTTTATAGTGTGTTTGATTTATGTGTTATCATTTGTATTTTCATTGGGAGGGAACACATTGGGGGCTGTTTCTGATAGAGCTTCTGTTAAACACACATATCTAGTACTGGTAGCATGTCCATGGTGGTGGACTGTTGTAGAAGCATAGCAGTTTTCTGTTTGGGTTAGGTGGGGACTAGTCTGAGGAGATTGTAATATTTAGTAAGTGTTTCTTCTCTTAACCTTCTGTATTTTCTTTTACTCAGTTGTCTAGAGCCCTGTGAGTTGAGTTTATAAGCCATGTTTGCAGGCAAGCTTTCTTTATATTTGCAGCTGTGTCCAGATCCGGTATCGAGTTGTATTGTGATGTGAAGGGTTGTGAATATTTTTCTCTTTGTCTGCCATGCTGGCGCTGTATGTTTGTGAGTGATTTCAATGTATGGGCGTGAAGGCCTGTCTACTGAGGTGAAGGGGATCTTGAGACGGGGAGCTCCTGTCCAATTTCCAAAGATAAGTATATGCCAAAGGGTTTGATGGTCAGAAGTGTTTGTGATGTTGAGTCTCTTTCTTTACTTATGGGAGTTCTCTAAAGTCTGCCCATTCTTAATGGTTCTGTGAGGGATGGGTGGGAGCTTGTTGTATGGAGGGAGCGTGTGTTTCCCCTGAGGGAAGGTTGATTGCTGGCAGAGTGGCCTGTCTGTAACTAGAGATGCTCCGTTCTCAGTTCTTCTCTCTTACACAGCACTGGGTTTGCATCACAGGTCACAACTTCATCCTTGTGTTCTCCTCTACATGGTTGTGGTTTTCTGAGGAGGATGTGAGCATCCTAGTTAGTGATGGGCCCCTGTGGTGTAGGGAAAGGGGGAGGGCCACGAGTATGTAGAAGCATAGCTATTTTCTGTGTGGATGAGTGTTTGGGGTGGGGTTCTCTGAGGGGGGTGTAATGTGTAGTAGGTGTTCCCGCTCAAGGAAGCAGTATGTAGGTGAGGTCATCTTTCATATTATGGTGTTGGGAGCTTTATGAGTAGACTTTATAACTGAGATTTTAAGTCAAACTTTATTTTTATTTGCAGATGTGTCCAGATCTGGTACCGAATAGTCTTATTCTGTGGAGGGTCATGACTACTTCTCTTTGACTGTCATGACACTGCTGTATGGATGTGGATGTATGGCAGTGAAGGCCTGTGTAGAAAGGAAAAGAAGAGCTTGAGAGTGGAAGTGGCCATCAAAGCTAAGTATTTGCTGAAGGGTTTGATGGTCAGAAGTACTTGTGCTGTTGAGGCTCCTTGTTTAGGGATCGGAGTCCTCTAAACTCTGCCTGTTCTTAATGGGCACGTGAGGGGTGGGTGGGAGCTTGTTGTATGGAGGGAGTGTGTGTTTCCCGTGAGAGAAGGTTGATTGCTGTCAGAGTGACCTGTCTGTAACTAGAGATGCTCCATTCTCAGTTGTCCCCTCTTACACAGCACTGGGTTTGCATGACAGCTCACCACTTCATCTCTTGTCTGTCTTCTACATGGTTGTGGTTTTCTGAGGAGGATGTGAGCATCCTAGTTAGCGATGGGTCCCTGTTTTGGTGGGACACGGGGAGGACCAGCAATATGTGGATGAGAGTGTCTGGGGTGGGGGTGGGCCTTCTCTGAGTGGGGGTGTAATGTGTAGTAGATGTTCCTTCTCTTCAGGAAGTAGTATGCAGATGAAGTCATCTTTTGTTTTGTGTAGTTGGGAGTTTTGTGAGTAGGTTTTCAGTCAAGCTTTCTTTGTATTTGCAGATGTATCCAGATCTGGTACTGTGGGGCGTGACTACTTTACTTTTCTTTGACTGTCACGGCATTGCTGTATGGATGTTGACATATGGGAGCGAAGGCCTGTGTAGAAAGGAAAAGAACATCTTGAGAGTGGGAGTGGCCATCAAAGTTAAGTATCTGTTGAGGAGTTTGATGGTCAGAAGTATTTTTGCTGTTGAGGCTTCTTGTTTATGGATGGGAGTCCTCTAAACTGTGCTTATTCTTAATGGGCATGTGAGGGAGCTCACTGTATGAATAGAGTGTGTTTCCCCTGGAGGAATGCTGATTGCTGGCAGATTTTTTCTGTCTAACTAGAGATGCTCTGTTCTCAGGTCTTCTCTCTTACATGGCACTGGGTTTGCATGACAGGTCACCACTACCTCCTTTGTCCATCTTCTACATGGTGGTGGTTTTCTGAGGAGGATGTGAGCATCCTAGTTAGCGATGTCTCCCTGTGGCAGAGGGAAAGGGGGAGGGCCATCAGTATTGTAGAAGTGTAGCCATTTTCCATGTGGATGAGTGTGTTCTCTGAGGGGGGTGTAATGTGTAGTAGGTGTTCCCTCTCAAGTAAGCAGTATGCAGATGAGGTCATCTTTCATATTGTATAGTTGGGAGCTTTGTGAGTAGGTTTTCAGTCAAGCTTTGTTTGTATTTGCAGGTGCATCCATATCTGGTACTGCGTCACCTCGTTCCATGGAGGGTTGTGACTAGTTCTATCTTTGTCTGTCGTGGCATAGCTGTATGTCTGCGTTGGATGGATGCCAATGTATGGGAGCGAAGGCCCGTGTACAAAGGAAAAGGAGATTGGGAGTGGCTGTCAAAGTTAAGTATCTGCCTAAGTGTGTGTTGGTCAGAAGTATTTGTGCTGTTGAGGCTTCTTGTTTAGGGACGGGAGTCCTCTAAAGTCTGCTCCATCTTAACGGTTGTATGAGCGAGCTCATTGTATGGTGGGAGTGTGTGTTTTCCCTGTAACTAGAGATGCTCCATTCTCAGTTCTTCTCTCGTACAGGGCACTGGGTTTGCATCACTGGTCACCACTACCTTGTTTGTCTGTCTTCTATTGGGTGTTGGTTTTCTGAGGAGGATGTGAGCATTCTAGTTACTGATGGGGCCCCTGTCATGGGGGGGAAAGGGCCATGAGTATTGTGTAAATTGTGAGTATTTTGCATGTTCATTTTAATTGTATAGAAGTAGTTGGTTGTTGCTTCATTGTAGGTATAGGTGTGCTGGGGCTCTTTTGGGGTGTTGAATAGGTCAGTTTAGCAAAGGGAGTGTGGTATTGTGCTGTTGTGGCATTTAGCAATCATGTGGCATTTATTGTTTGTGTGCCACAGGGGGATCTGAGTCCAGAACTGAGGGAATGGGCTGTGGCAAGTGCGCCCCGTTTGGTTTACATGGTTCCTGGTAATGGTAGTGCCAGTGGGAGCAGAGGAGCTGCTTGCATCCATGAGGTAAGTGTTAAGTTTGAGCTTTTAGTGCGCTACTGTTGATGGGAGTGTGGTCTTTGCTGGGTTAGGTGAGGTGGGCTTATTATGAATGGGTTCTTCACCAGTTTTTTGTGTGTGAGACAACAGGTGGAGAAGACAACATTTGGGTTAAGTTGTTGCTTGTTCTCTAAAACAAGGTTGGACTTTGGTGGGTGGTTAGTGAGGGTGTTGTCATGTGTGCCCTAAAATGTTGAGTATTTTCCCTTGAATATATTGCAGATGTGTGATATTGGTGTGGAGATGTGTTGATATCCTTTGGGCAAGGGGTAGTGGTGGTGAGGAGAGTGTGGAAAATATGTAACGGGACTGAGAGTTGCAATACTAGGGAGGGGGAAGGGATCTCATGATATGTGATTCCTGTTACTGTAGATGGTTTGTTGAAGAAATAGGGTGGGATGTGTTGCATCATCTGTGGGTTTGATGGTGAGTACTCGTTGGATTATTATTTTGTGTTTTGCAGGTACTTAAGAGGCTTTGGGAGGTGCAGTTTGTGAAAGAATGTCGTGCGAGGTGTGTGTAAGTACTTTTACAGTGTGAAGTCCTGGTGATTGGAATGTATACTCTTTCTCTACTCACCATTGGTGTTTTCTGAGGAAGTGAGCATTTTAGTTAGGCATGGTGATTGGAATGATAAATGCAAGGGAAAGGGGCAGTAGTGTAGTGTGGAAAGTATGTGCTTGAGGCATGTGCTTCCACACCACATTGCTAAATTTCCTTTAAAAAAGAGGAGGAAAGTATGATAGCAGCGTGGCAATATGATTTTTACTTTTTGGGTTGTTTTCTGCTCACTTACTGAGCAGCAGTGGAGGATCTGAGTCTTGCCTGTTCCTGAGATGAAGTGGAAATTGACACAAGTTTGGATAGAAGATAGATGTGAGGCTAGACCTGGTGGGAAAAAGAGTGAGTATCTGGTTTTATTTTTCTGTATTGTGTGGTGTGGTACTGTGTGGTGTTCTTTAAAAGTATTGCTCATATGTGATGCGTGTATGTGGATGCACATGTTGGGGTGCCAGTGTCAGTATTCTGTAAAAGAAGGTGTCACGGTGTATGTTTTATTTCACATGGTGGTGTTGCATTTGTTTGTAGGGGGATGGAAAATGATGCTGAAATAGGTGCCGGTTGCATAATTGCAGATGGTTTGAGATAGTCTTCATGGTGTCGATTGGTGTGCAGTGTGAGCGTTGTTAAATTTTTTTGTCATTGTAGGTTCTGTGTGAAGATGGGGGTCCAATTTGCCAAAGAACCAGTGAAGTTGAAGTATGGCTGTGGGAGACATGAAGTACTTGTTTCCTGGAATGGAAGTTAATTTGATGTCAAGTTTGCAAGTTAAGTATGGTTATTGATCATGTTTTTTTGTTGGTCTGTTTGATGTTGGAGATGGGAAATGTGTTTCACTGGATGCATGTCAATGGGAATCTCACGTGCTTTTGTTGTGTTTGTTTTAGAAACTGAGATGTTTAGTATTTGTTCTGTGGATGTTGAACGTGTGCATCTTTTTTCTCATTCTCATAGGAAGCTATTTCCATCTGTGCAGTCAGAAGGTATCAGTGTCAGCGGAGAAGACTTTGGTGTGCTTTGTTTGGAAGAATTGGGCTTAGATTGTATATTTTTTGGGTTGCGATGTGAAGTGTCGTCTGTTTGATGGCTAGAATGTAGTGGAGCAGTGGGGCTAGTGTCACTGTGTTCTGGTAGATACCAGAGCTACTGCTATCATGAAATGGCATTATTGTCATTTCTGCTATCCCAATTGGAGAGGTTGGGTTCATTTGCTTGGTCAGTTATGTGAAGTAGTTCCTGTAATTACTTGGACAAAATTTAACGTACTTTTGAAAGGAGTGGCTTGTTTGTCACTTGGAATGTTCTAGCCATCAAAGTTGCAAGAGGACACTGTTATGGGTTGTATCATTCTTTGGGCATTCTGAAGTGTTTGTCAATTGTCTTCATATTGTTGTGTATGCTGTATTTGTAGAGTTGTAATGTATAGGTTGGGGTGTGGTTAGATGACTCATTTTGTCATCCACATTGTTGCGTGCTAAATCACTGCAGTGATTTTGAAACCATGGTGCAGTGCAGTCAAACAGCTGGAAGGCTGACGTTGTTACAAATTTGTCAGCCTTTTGGCTGTTTAGCTGCACTGCACCATGGTTGGGACTGTCCCGGACAGTCTTTGACTTAACTTTTCACATGTGGAGGTGCTATAGAGGGAGCATGCTGGCCAGCTGCTAGGTGAGGTATGGTCAAGTCCCAGT
>NW_027055528.1:0-7453 GCF_011386835.1 Chrysemys picta bellii | reverse complement strand
TGCAAACCTTTTAATTTTTATGCCAGTGACTTTCTTTGCCTTGATCAGACTTTATCACATATCTCTAGTTGGGATCCTGCCTAGCTTAGCATAAGACAAAAATGGAGGGGGGGGGGGAGAATCGGCTGAATAATAGGACGGATTTGTAGCAGCTGAGGATTTGCATTCAAATGTTTGCCAGCCTCCTCTGAGCTTGAGTTTTATCATGTCTTTACAGCCAACAGCTTGTTTATGAATAAAAAATGTGGCATGAAACCAGAGGAGTGAGTTGTCTTTGTTTTGTCAAGTGTGCGGAGACAAAATGCTCGCTGCTCACAAGTCTTCACTTCATACAAGCCTTCTGGGACCTCTGGGGGCAGCTGGACTCAAACTGCTACCTGCAGACTGGTTGCTATGGCAAGCCTGCTTCACCTCCTTGACAGGCCTTGCATATTCATGAGCCCGGAATGGCTGGCTGAAGGGACCTTGGAGATCTTCTATGCAAAACAGGAGCGCTTTGACAGGCAGCCACTTTATTAACTCATTAAGCTCATCTTGTTCCTTTAAATGCAGTATAATTACAAATAAAGCTGTCACACTTTGTTTGCAGTTATATAATTTAGCTAAGTACCGCTATGACCTGGGTTTCAAGGAGGAAATAGAGGTTATGAGCTTGGAATACAGGGACACTGGGGAAGGAGGGGGGAAATGAAAGCGCTAGAGAAGTTTCAGAACCTTCATTCATTCTTTTTCTGTGGTGGGAGGGATGGTCTGTACTCATTTAGAAAGAGCTGCTCTGAAGACGCAGGGCCAGATTCTGCTTTTAGCTACACTAGTGGAAAACCAGGTAACCCCGTTGGGTCTTCTCTTTGGTACATGCATGTAAACCTGGGATAACCTCATCGACACCAGTGGATTTATAGCGAAGTCACTGAGAGCAGCCCTTACTTTAAAAAAAACCCTCCACGGCCCAGATTTCCAAGGGACTGAGCACCCACATCTTCCACTGACTTCAGCTGGTGTTGTGAATGCTTCGCCCTTCTGAAAATCAGGGTCTACGGCATTCTGCACGAACAGTCCTCGTACGTTGGTTTCTTGATGTAGAACACCCTAGTGTGTGTTTATTGAAAAAAAAAAAAAGATACCAAGTCTAGATGAAATGGAAACCCAAATTCATCCCTAGAATGCCGCAGCTTTAGACCCTGCGCTGGAAATTAAGGCCCGAGCATAAAATGGTCTTTGTTTCGCCCCCCTCTATTGACTGAACACAAAGCAGGGTTCAGGGCAAAGTTGTCAGTCAGTGCACAGTACTGGAGAGAAGTTATGGTCAAAAATGGAGTGGGGTGGGAGAGGAGAAACAGAGGGTGAGTTAAGAGATGAGGAAAAAAGAGGTTGGGGGGAATCCTATGGAAAACTTTTTAACAACATTTATCCAACAGATGCTCCAGCTCCCTTCCCTTCATCTGCCTTGTGCATTTCCTGGTTAAGGCATTAAAGGATTCGTAAGTGAACCATGCTAAAATGCATTTGAATGTACCGTAGGAAAATGGCATTGGTAATGGTGACATAGGATAAAGGCTTGTAAAGGGTGTGACGCTCAGCAAGTGCCTCGAGTATTCCACAGAGCTGAAAGAGGATGCGGTTCCTTTCCATTGTGTTTTAGAAAGAATCGTAGCCTAGTGAGGTCAAACTGTATTTTTTTTTAATGACCTAGAGGTGGGGTAAATATTTATACTGGCGAGAAGCAATAAAATAGTGCAAGGATTTTAAAAACCTGATTCCAATGCGCTCTTCTTTCTTGTCAGTGAATGAGTGGATCTTGTTCAACAGTATCCCTGATACAGACCTCTGATGTTGTCTTGGCTTTTGTGCTCCATCTGCAGTCATTTAAGTGCACTTGGAAAGTGAGATAATATTGTACAGGGAGGGGGGACAAGGCGGGCAAGTCAGGTTTCTGAGCGCTTGTGTCCTCGAACACCCAAGGCAAATTGATAAAAGATGCACACAGATGAATCTATTTGAGACTTCTGTTGTTAGAATTTTCTTTCTCTGGCACCACAGGAAGAAACAGAAAAACCTCTAATTTTCTAGCCGGGCCCACAAAGAGTCTGCCCTTTGTCTTTCGCTTGGTTGTGCCTGGATAGTAAAGGCCTGACCCTGAGCCACCGAAGTCTGTTGCAGCTTTGCCTTTGGCTTCAGTTAGGACAGGCTCAGGCTGTCCACATCTGAACAAAGTATTAAGGCTGACGTTCTCAAAGGGACTAAGCAAATTAGTAAATGGGGTTTGGGTGCTTAACTCCTCCTTTGAAACTCCCAGTCTGGAAAATATTAAATTGTGAACTGGACCCTTTCCCTTGTATATTTGATTGATTCCAGCATTTCCGGAGAGAGACACTCTTAGACAGCAATAGATGCTCTTCAGCCACTAACTGCCTGGGGTGAGGAAGAAACTTCACCCATGGGCGGGTTACTCCATAACTGACCTTTGAGGGGTTTCTTGTCTCTTACCTGAAGCATCTGAGACTGGGGCACTGTCAGGGAACGGGACTCTAGACTAGGTGGGCGACAGGTCCTATGTAACTTAAGTCAGCAGTCTGACGACGGGCTGAGTTAATGCTACAGTTCAACCACCCAGTAATATTCAGACCTGCATTGAAATTGTACTGGGAAGTGTCATAATGAGCTTTGCTTGCATTAGGTCAAGGGCAGATTGTGCCATTCAAGCCATGGCCCTTATGACGGATGGTGCAGAGTCGCACAGCTCATGTAGGGGGCTCCAGGAGATAGCGGAGAGTTTGCCCACTGTACCAGCCCTTAGGAGAGAGAAGCACAGCTCTGGTCAGTTGGTGGCTAGCCCCTCCGAGGAAGTGCTAGCAAAGAGCAGACTGTGGAAAAGCACAAGGACTGTCATAGTGCTCGGCTCCTAAGCAAGGGGCTATGAGGGGGTTCAAGGGGAGTCCTTGTTGCCCTTCACCATGGTCCGGACAAAACCTGACCCTAAGCAAACACAAATAATGCTGTAATGGTCTGTACAATTGATCATGTAACTGCCACCTATAGATCCTAGACAGAACGGCAGGAATGATCAGAGCTCGTCTCACTGTTTTGTTTCAGCCTCTCACAGCTGTGCTTTCAAAAAAATCATTGCAAGGAAAACAATGGGCTTTTATTTATTTTCCTGTTTTGCAGAAACTCCGTTAAGGCCATGTCCTAGATTTAGCACAGGCTCTGAGAAGGATGAAAGAGATAAATCCCAGATTGTACTGCTGTGCCCAACAGACTGGTTACATCGTACTTGATGACACTTCAGCCCCGTTGTCATGACCCCATATAATCCAGGCTCCTGGACCATCTGACACACATTTACACTTAACATTTTGTTACGAGACTCTATAAATGAGATCTCTTTGACCTTCAATCCTTGGCTAATTGCTAGTTTCATGTACAAGACTAGCCTAATTTTACGTGATAATTACCTGAAAGTGGCAATACATATGGCATTGCATGTTTGAAATGTCAGAACTGGAAAACTATCAAGTGGATGCAGGCAAAGGGAGAGAGTGGAGGGGGGTAGGATGTATTCCTTCACTACTAGAACAGTTAAGGGGCATATACATGACTATACAAACCAGTAAATATTTTGTGTGTGTATGTAATACATAGAAAGAAAAGTGTCTCTCTGTCTGTCGATCTATAAATAAAACATAATAGAAATGTAGGACTGCACTGAGACAGGACCAAGTAGGGGGGTTGTGTGTGTGGGTGGGTCTGGATTGTAAGGCTGGGCATAGAATAAAAAAAGATACTCAAACTGCAAGCAATAAGGATATTCATTAAAGTGGAATTTTTGTTCCCAAGGAACCCACATACTTCTGTGCGTTCAAATGATTCTGACTTTCTCTTAGCACGATGATACTGACCTAACAATGTCCTCCTGCAAACATTGCATTGCCAGAATATGGGATGAGGAAAAAGGGGAGGCGAGTGCTGTTTGGCAACCAGACAATGCATTTCAATTTGGCCCTTTTATTTTCTGGGGGTATCCAGGAATACGATACTTTTTTCAGAGCTGAGTGACTGGCAGCTGTTTTTTCATCCCCAACAATCCTACACTTTGAGGACATCATAATGCGCCAGGATTCGAAATTACACTGGAGAGGCCAAATTCTGCTTGTACCAGATGAATTCCAAAATAATTTTTTGGGTCCAAATCCTCAGTTGATTTACATCTGCTGAGTGCCTAACCCGCTGGCTTTAGTGACGTCGTTCTGAGTTCAAACCCATATAACTGAGAACAGAACTTGTCCCAAAAGTCTAAACATTAAAATCTAATTATGTGGGAGATAAAGTTGATATAATGCAAATATAGATACATGCGCGTGTGCACACACACACCAATGCTGCTCTCTTCTTGAGCTGGAAGAACCACAATGGTGCTTAGTCTCACAAAAAGCTTTTTTAATTTTAGCTTTGAGTTTCATGCCCAGTCCCATTGGAGTAACCCAGGAGTCTGGCAGTTTGTGTCATCAACAGGTAAGAGAGAACATTTATTTAAAGCATGCATTTTGATTGTACACGCAGGAGTGTTGTACATTACAACACTTTAAACTCTTTAACCCTTTTACCAGCTGCAATAGCTTCATCAGGAGGTGGGGGGGAGAGTTCAAAATGGACCAGAGACCCAGATCTAAAATGCCACATGTTTGCTTCCACAAATTACATCTCACATTATTATTTATTGAGGGTTGAAATCGATGGGAATATTGGCAGATTAAGATATTACGTCAGGGCAAGGATAGCAGAATTGGGCTTTATATTTTACATCTATCTAAGATATTTAAGTGGCCCCAATTATCAAAGTATCTTTCCAGTCTTCAATGTGTATCCTCATAGCATTTCTACAGAAGAACCTATTATGCCCATTTGACAGGTAAGGAACTGAAGCACAGAGAGGCTTGCCCGAGGTCACACAAGAAGTCTATGGTGGAACAGTGGAGCAGATCTCCCACGTCCTAGGCTGGCACCCTAATACTAAACCATCCTTCCTTTTATGGTACCATAGTAGGCCGTGCACTTCTTAAAGTTAGGCCTGGTCTACACTAGGGAGGATCGATCTAAGTTACGCAACTTCAGCTATGTGAATAACGTAGCTGAAGTCGACATACTTAGATCCACTTACCGCAGAGTCTTCAGTGCAGTAAGTCGACAGCTGATGCTCCCCCATCGACTCCGCCTGCACCTCTCGCCCTGGTGGAGTACCGGAGTCGACGGGAGAGCGCTTGGCGGTCGATTTATCGCGTCTAGACTAGACGCGATAAATCGATACCCCTCCCCCAGTTCGATTGCTGCCTTTTGATCCAGTGGGTAATGTAGACATGCCCTTAGAATAAGACCTTACCCTTTGGAGATCAGTGCCTAAATGAACAACTTACAGACAGAGGAATGGGAGAAGGAAGCAAAGGGCAGACTAGGGGGAATGCATATTATAAATCAAGGAATTCCTTGGACAATTCAACACATAATGTGGGAGAAATTCACCCCCGCATGCAAAGTGCCTGTCTAGGTACCGCTTACCCCTCAAGATAGGACACTTGGGAGGTGCATAGCCCTCTTGAAAGTGGTAAATTTCACTCCAGGTTAGTTCCTTAATACACACACAAAATATATAAAAATTGTGGTTAAATATTTCCACCACCACCACCCTTGGGAATTAATTGATTGTTGTTTGAGGAATTCTGGTGAAGATGACAGTGTGGTATACAGTAGCACGATCGACATTGCTTATTAGAAATGTTCTATATTAAATAAATTGCATTGCCTGCTTTAATGTAATAGCTGAGATTTTCAGCGCCACTAAGATTTGTATGTAGACCTTGTTGAAAATTTTCCAACTGAATGTTTTTTTTGGGGGGGTCAGAAAATGTATTTCCTGCGGGAATATGTAAATTTTGAAGTTCCATTTCTGGAAAAAACTAGAAAACAGTGCTTCAATAAGGTCAAAATGTTCCATTCTGACATTTTTAGAATGAAACAATGGACTTTTTCATTTTGAAATTTTTCTTTATATTATTAAAAAATGTTAAAAGTCAAAATTGACATGAAACATTTTGGTTGACCTAAAATGTAATTTTTTTGTGAACATTTCACATCACAGGACATTTCAAATGTTTTTACTTTCATTCTGATTTGGAACAAAACAAATTTCAAAATCATGACACATCCCACAAAATGGAAACTCCGGTTCACAGATAGCTCTCTGCGGATGCTCAGTACAAACTGGGATTTGGAATTGGGCATCTGAAATCACTCAGAGGTTTTGAAAACATCAGACATTGTGCCAAAATATAGTACCTTGATATACCTTGATTGCATTCTCTTGGCAGACCAGGTTCTGTAGCAAGCGGGTAATTCTAATAGCTTATTAGTGGTTGACAGCAGTTGGTATTTGGCAACCTGCACGCCTCTAGGAATAAAGTAAAGTAATTTTCCTAGAACAAACTTGAGGTCCCCACATCCTTCCTAATCATCATTTTGATTTACGGAAAATATGATTATGTTGCTTGTTTGCTTATCAGGGTGTAGCACTGAACAATGTTGCATCTTGTATTTGAATTTAATTAATTGGTTAATAAGCTTATAATTAATGAAAATAAATTAAAACCACTTCAGTAATTAATTCACTTTAAATGTTATTGACAACACTCCGTAGATACTGTAAACTCAGATTTAAAACCCTGGTCGGGAACCACAGAGTCATAGTAATTACAGATGCAACAGACGTATTGGAATAGCGAGTTCATTCTCATTCAGGGACCGGATACACGTCCGTATATATATTTTTTTTAATGAACTTAGCTCAACAGTGGCAGCTTTCTGATATTGTATCAAATATTTCCATTATATCAGTGATATCCATTTCCAATAGTCACTTTTCTGGAACTACAAAAACACATTCAGACAACTTTACAAAAGTGGCCTCTAATTTCAGTTGCCTCAAATTTTTGAGAGTCCAACTTTTGAGATACCCAGAGGTGATTTTTTTTAACAGGTGCTGAGTTCACATCATTCCCATTAACTTCACTTGGCATTCTGGGTGTTCCGCACCTCTGAAAATCAGGCTCCAGGGAGTTGATTTTCAGCATATCTTGGCACTCACAATCAGGGTCAAACTTCAAAAGAACTTAGCTCCCATTTAGGCACCTCAATAAAGTCCATAACTTCAAAAGAGCTGAATTCTGTCCCTAATTGTGGGTACTGAGCGTTTGAAAATTTGGTCCTGATGCTCTTTTGCAATTCTGGCCTAAGTGTGGCCCACAAAATTGGAGGCCATTTTTGAAATTTTGATCATGGAGTTTTTACCCCATGTGTGTTCTACAGTTTTTATTTGGAGCCGTATGAATACCCAGACACACACATACACGATGCAGATTCTCAAGTATTTTAACTACTTTGCTTTGGCCATTTCTGTGTCCAC
>NW_027055527.1:0-7465 GCF_011386835.1 Chrysemys picta bellii | reverse complement strand
TTTGATGAGGGTGCAATAGAACCTATCTTAAGGGTATCCACTGAGTACCTGAGTAAGTGCAAAATGCGTGGGCGCATGTTTGTGAGGGAGGAGGGGGCTTTTGCTGTACTGTGCGAGCTGCCATCGGCTGTGGAACCCCTACAGGTTCCAGGCACGATAGCAGTGGAAGATGGTGAGTGGACAGTAATAACCACTGGGAGCCAGCCCTCACCAGTCCCTGCCCCTGATGTAGAGTTTTTAAAGAAAATGTCAGCCTTTTTGGGGAAAGAGGGAAAGACTTTGGCTGATATGCCAGGTCTGTTGGGCCTTGACCCAGGAGTCCCACACCGGGAGAGTGCTCCTTCACCTGATGAATGGGTGAAGGCTTTGGGGCAAGCATTAGAGAAGGTTATGGCACCCCACCCTGAGTCAAGCCCCTATCGTAAACTGAGGTTGTTTTCTGGGGGTCCCACCCCAATACCTGGGGAGGAAGCATTTGAACCCTGGCTGGAACACACCACTGAAATGCTGCAGGAGTGGGCGGTGCCTGATGCTGAAAAGAGAAGGCGACTAGTAGAGTGCCTCAGGGGGCCAGCCCTAGATGTGATTCGCACCCTGAAACTCAGTAACCCTGGAGTCAAGGTGAAGGACTGCCTAGAGGCCCTTGATCATGCCTTCGGGAGAACCGAGGGCTCAGATGATGTCTATTGCAAGTTCCTCAATGCCAGGCAACAAAAGGGAGAGAAGGTTTCTGCCTATATCCAGAGGTTGGAGAAACTATTGCAGAGAGCCATCATGAGGGGAGCAGTGGCAGTTGGGCAAATGGACCGGACTAGATTGGCTCAGATTGTGAGAGGAATTCAATATCAGAACCCAATCCTTCTCCACCTCCGATTAAGAGAACGGCAAGACAATCCACCGAGTTACTCTCAGCTGATAAAAGAGGTCCGAGAGGAAGAAGAGAGGCAGGCAGCTGGCGAGGTTTGGGAGGTGCAGTCACACCCGGCGACTGGCACAACATCCACCCGAACGCCCAAGGCACTGATGGTGAATCCTCAAGAGGAACTTACCCAACGAGTGCAGGTCCTGACACAGAAAGTGGCTGAATTAGAGAATACCATCGATTCAGCAAATACTTCAAGGTACATGGAACCCTCCACTACCACGGTTCAGAGGACTACATTTAGAACCTCTGCCCCAACGAGACAACAAGGGAAAAGACAATCCTTCTTCTGCTACCGGTGTGGCCAGGGTGGGCACATTGCTGCAAGGTGTCAGAATGCAGAGAATCCCACGCTAGTATATCAAAAGCTGAGGACCACCTGGGGAAAGTCGGGAAACGGCCCCAGGGCCTGGGAAGGGAGCCGCCTAGGCCTACAGGGTGTGGAGGCTCCCCTGGAAAGAACCCTGCAGCCCGAATCCCACCAGGATTGATCGGACCCCGAGCGGAGGTAACTATAAAGGTTGAAGGGACAGAATGTAGAGCAGTGCTTGACACAGGATCCCAAGTGACTATCATATTCCAGTCTTTCTACCAGCAGATGCTTAGGCATCTGCCTATACGGCCCCTGACAGGACTTGGCCTGTGTGGCCTCAGCATGGATGAATACCCCTATCAGGGGTATGTCATAGTACACCTGGAATTCCCAGAAGAGATTGCGGGGGTAAGACAGGAGGTGGACACTGCTGCTTTAATATGCCCTGACCCTAAAGGAGCCTCTGATGTGTCCGTGCTAATAGGGACCAACTCCAGCCTCTTTAAGGTACTCGCAGATTACTGCAGACAGCGAGCAGGGGACCAATATCTGAACACCTTGGTGATACACACACACTGTGCCGCAGCCTACAGAAAAATTGAGGACACAAGAAAAGTGCTGCCTGATTTGCCAGTGGGAGCATTGAGGTATGCGGGCCCGGCCCCCTTAGTGGTTCCTGCAATGACAGAAAAGGAAGTGATTGTCGTGAGTACCTGCCTAAAAGACAGTAAGAAAACATTAGCAATGGTAGAGCAGCCGACCGAGGGAGGGCTCCCAGAAGGAGTGCTGGTTCTCAGTGGAGTCATAACCCTACCTGCTGAAGCCCAGGAAGAGGTGGCTATATTGATTGCTAATGAAACACGCCGTGACGTGTTTGTAAAACCAGGGCAGAAGATTGCAGACATCTTTGAGCCTGAAACCATCGTGAGACCCCAGTGTGAAGCTGAAGTTCCAGTGATGGATCCCGCAAAGTTTGACTTTGGGGACTCCCCACTGTCTGAGGAGTGGAAGGATCGCCTGCGGAAGAAGCTTTGCGAGAGAGCCAAGGTATTCTCACTGCATGAGTGGGACGTGGGATGTGCCAAAGGAGTGGAACACCACATCAGGCTACAAGATCCCCGACCCTTCAGGGAGAGATCTAGGAGGATTGCTCTCTCTGAGATGGAAGACGTACGCCATCATCTTCAAGAGCTGATCGCGAATGGTATCATTACAGAGTCCCGAAGCCCCTACGCCTCTCCCATTGTGGTGGTTCGTAAGAAGAGTGGGAAAATCCGGATGTGTATTGACTACCGCACTCTAAACAGGCGCACTACAGTTGACCAATACACCATGCCTCGAGTACAAGATGCCTTGGACTGTTTGCTGGGTAGCCAGTGGTTCTCTGTGTTGGATCTTCGGAGTGGATACTACCAGATCCCTCTGGGAGAAGAAGATAAGGAGAAGACAGCCTTCATCTGCCCGTTAGGGTTCTACCAGTTCGAACGCATGCCCCAAGGGATTTCTGGGGCACCTGCCACGTTTCAACGTCTCATGGAGAAAGTCGTGGGAGACATGAACTTACTACAAGTGTTAGTTTACTTGGATGACCTGATTGTGTTTGGAAGAACCTTGGAGGAGCATGAAGAAAGACTTCTTAAAGTGCTCGATAGGTTGGAGGCGTATGGTTTGAAGCTTTCAATTGACAAATGCCAGTTCTGCCGAACCTCAGTGAAGTATGTGGGTCACATTGTGTCCCAGGAGGGTGTGAGTACTGATCCTGACAAAATAGAAGCACTCACTACCTGGCCACATCCAAGTAACTACAGAGAACTCAAGACCTTTCTTGGATTTAGTGGTTACTACCGCAGATTTGTGAAGAACTACGCCACAATTGTAAAACCCCTGAATGATCTTACCAGGGGATACCAGTCCAACAAGAACAAATCTAGGACCAAGAATAAGAGGAGGCCTCCAAAGCCTCCTGTGCAGAGACATTATGGCCCCTTCGAACCGTTTGGGCCAAGGTGGGATGAGAGATGTGAGAGGGCTTTTCAGGAAATCATTAGTCGCCTAACTCATGCCCCCGTCCTAGTCTTTGCCGACCCAAGCAAACCGTTTATCCTACATACTGATGCCAGTTTGGAGGGTCTGGGAGCAGTACTGTACCAAGAAGTGGAAGGCAAACATAAACCCGTAGCCTTTGCCAGCCGAGGACTGTCTGACAGTGAAACTCGCTATCCCATCCACAAGCTGGAGTTCTTGGCCTTGAAATGGGCCATCACTGAGAAATTTCGAGACTACTTGTATGGTGCTCAGTTCCAGGTGTGGACAGACAACAACCCATTGACTTACGTGTTAACGAGTGCTAAGTTGGATGCTACAGGACAGAGATGGGTGGCCGCCTTGGCTAGCTATGAGTTCAGCATTCAATACCGATCAGGGAGAAGCAATGTAGATGCAGATGCATTGTCCCGGCGACCGCAGGCACCTGAAGTGGCTATGATACCCATGGATGGAGTGAGGGCTATTTGCAGTGTGAGTCGCCGAGAGCCAGAGGCCCATGAGAGTCTTCATGGATGTGTTGCTGAAGCTTTGGGCCTGCCCCCTGACTGCGTGCCTTCTGCTTCTGTGAACTATATTGCATTGGACCAATCTCCCTTGCCCGTGCTCAATGCGGCTGACTGGCAAGAAGCCCAGCTGCAAGATGTTGACATTCGTGATACACTACTTGCCAAAAGGGAGGGGCGAAGCCCAGCTGCGGTTGTCCCTCCTAACCCGGAGGGTAAACTACTATTGAGAGAATGGACCAAACTAAAACTGATCCAGGGAGTGTTACATCGAATGACCATCGACCCTTTACAAAAGCAACGAGCACAACTGGTGCTGCCAAAAGAGTACAGAGCCCTGGCCATGAGGGCCCTGCATGATGACTTTGGACATTTAGGGATGGAGAGGACCCTGGAACTTCTTCGTAGTAGATTCTATTGGCCCCGGATGGCTGAAGATGTTCGTAGGAAATGTGAGACTTGCGCTCGATGTGTTCAAAGGAAAACTCTGCCCACGAGGGCTGCATATCTCAAGAACATCACCAGCACCAAACCTTTGGAACTGGTATGCATCGATTTCTTGTCTTTAGAAGTAGACAAGAGGAATATTGGGAACATTCTAGTAGTGACTGACCATTATACACGATATGCGCAGGCATATCCCACGCGTGATCAGAGGGCCACCACTGTTGCTCGAGTACTGTGGGAGAAATATTTCTCAGTTTATGGATTTCCAGCCCGGATACACTCGGATCAGGGGCGGGACTTTGAGAGTCATCTTCTGAAGGAGGTGCTGAGGATAGCGGGAATTAAGAAGTCTAGAACAACGCCTTATCACCCGCAAGGTGATCCTCAGCCAGAGAGGTTCAACCGAACCCTATTAGATATGTTGGGGACTTTGCGACCAGAGCAGAAAGCAACCTGGAGCCAACATGTTGCATATCTGGTGCACGCCTACAATGCCACAAAGAATGATGCTACAGGAGTCACCCCATATCTCTTAATGTTTGGACGAGAACCAAGATTACCCATAGACCTGTGCTTTGGTGTATCAGAGGATGGAGATAGCTATGAAACTCATCAGCAATATGTATCCCGACTGAGAGAAAAGCTGCGGGATGCTTATCACTTAGCTACATCTGCAGCTCGGAAGAACGCAGACCGCAACAAACATCGATATGATGCTAGGGTACGTCTGCAAGAACTCCAGCCGGGGGACAGAGTTCTGCTGCGAAATTTGGGTATTGCTGGCAAACACAAGATAGCCGACAGATGGAAGGCAATACCTTACTTGGTGATGGAAAAGCTAGGAGACCTGCCGGTCTACAAGATCAAACCTGAAGAGGGTCCAGGGCAGACAAAGACAGTGCATAGAAACCTTTTGCTCCCTGTGGGGGAATTGGTAGGCACCCCGTATGAGATGGGCCACAACAGGGCAACTGGGCAGAATGAAGGTGCTGGACCAAAGCCGCCCTCCAACGTGGACAGCCAGCCCCCTGCAGCTAACCTACCCCCATGCAGCACATCCGAGAGTGAGTCTGAGGAGGAAGACACAACCATGGTGTATCCTGGGATGGAGACAAGATTTCAGTCTCGATCGGCTGAATCAAAAGAGAGCTCTTCTTCTTCCGCCCTAAACCCCATGGCAGAAGTATTTAGGCCCATTCCTGACACCCCTGAGCGACTGGTGGGACCCCCATGTGATGACACACCCAGGTTATTGGACAGTGGAGACATACAGGTGGAGGATGTCCTGGGCACCTTGGACCCTCCACTGTTAGAACTAGAAATGCAGGGACCTATGCCAGTAGCCGAGGGACCCTCAAAGGAAACCTCTCCATCCATCGTTCAAGAGGCTGTCCCGCGCACCACGGCAACAGAGATTCTCAATAGACGAGACAGGGTAATAAGACCAGTAAAACGGTTGACTTATGATGCACCTGGGGTAACTAGTGAGGAACCAATATGTTTAGCACACAGGCTTGTGGAAGCTAAAGTGGGCTATCTGAGGCCCTTTGGAGGGAACCAGTGAGTTGTTATAATAGGGAGTGCGATTTGTCGGGACGACAAATTTTCGGCTGGGGGGAGGATGTAAGCAGAGTCAGGATGAGCTCTACCCTGACATCTGGTGGTGAATTATGGCGAGTGTGGAAAAGAACTCCAGGGGCTGATCTTGTTTGCATAGGCACACCCACTCGCCTGGCAGGAAACAACAGCAACTCAAAGTGGTTACTTTGGCTGGTGTGGGATCCCCAGTTTCTCTGTTATTGGGGCAGGAAGAATAAAGTTTTGTTACCCTGATTCTGTGAATCAAGGCCAGTGGAACTGGTGTATGACAGAAGGACTGAGTGAGTCATTCACCATTACCTAAGTAGCATTTGCTTGTCAAGGGGCATGGGTTACAAAACCCAGTGAATTGAGAGAGGTTGGGGGCAGGTATTGGTACCTGGTGGTGTGGGTCCCTTTTGTGGGCCTGAAACACCAATTGCACCTCCTCCTCTCTCCACTGTTGAATGTCAGAGCTAACTTTGATTCCCTTAGGAGTCTAGTTACGGACTGCCGAGCTGAATTCACTCTGGGCCGATAGTGCACCAGCACTGGGGCTCCCCTACTACTAGCTGAAATCACTGAGAGCTGAAATCACAAAAGAGCTAAAGCTATTTAAGAGCTGAGATCACTGAGGCTGTGTTAACTAGTGGGGGAGCCTGAAGCTATATTTGCTAAGCTAACTTAGCTTAGCGGGGGCGAGTGGAGCGGCTGGAGGAGCAGCGAGCAGAGCAGAGCCTTGTGGGAGCGGCCCAAGGGACGGGCGGAGCGGAGCGGAGCGGAGCAGTGCGGCTCACAGGTCGGTGAGCGGAGCGGAGCGGCCTGGCTCACAGGTCGGTGAGCGGAGCGGAGCGGCTCACAGGTCGGTGAGCGGAGCGGAGCGGAGCGGCCTGGCTCACAGGTCGGTGAGCGGAGCGGAGCGGCGCGGCGTGGCGCGGCTCACAGGTCGGTGAGCGGAGCGGAGCGGAGCGGAGCGGAGCAGCTGCCAGAGCAGTTCGTGGGACGGCAGGAGTGGGACTGCGGGTGGAGTGGAGCAGTTCGTGCTAAGGCTGCGGTGGAACCCCACGGAGAAGCAGCCGGGTTGGCCTCGGATCACGTAAGGTGCCCCTTAACACCCTGCTCACCCCCCCCTTTTTGAACTCTGGGGCTGCACTGATCAGGGACAGAGACTTTGGGGGGTTGTCGGACTTTTGGGACTTTTGTGATTCTTGGGTTGCTGGACCCAAGAGACTTTGGGATCGGTGGACTTTTGGGACTTTGGTGATTCTTGGGTCGCTGGTTTCAAGAACCCACGGGAGAGGACACGGCCCAATTTGCTGGGGTGGGTCTTCGCTCATGGTTTGGTCTATGAACTCTAGTTGTGGTGTTTTCCCAATTTAATGCTATGTCGTTTACCTCATGTTATTAAACATTTTCTGCTACACCGAGGCTCTGTGCTTGCGAGAGGGGAAATATTGCCTCTTCGAGGCGCCTAGGGGTTTGTGTAAGATTTTCCCAGGTCACTGGGTGGGGGCTCGAGCTGGTTCTGTGTCACGCTGTTGGGAAGGGACCCCTATGTACTGAACCCGGCCCTTGCTGCTATCAACTTGGCCTGGCAGAAGGGTTACACATGAAGCATATTCTAGTTACATTAGATTCACACTCATTAGCATATTT
>NW_027055526.1:0-7469 GCF_011386835.1 Chrysemys picta bellii | reverse complement strand
GCCCCGCTGCGTCCCCAGGGCTCCCACGGCTATTTAAAGGGCCGGGGCGGTAGAAGCAGGGGAGCCCTGGGCCCTTTAAATAGCCCACAGAGCCCTGGGATAGCGGGGGGCTCGGGGGCTATTTAAAGGGCCGGGGCTCCAGCTGCCTCTGCTGCACCCCGTCCCCGCACCAGCCCCGCACCCCCTGCCCTGCCCGCAGCCAGCCCTGTCTCCAGCCAGCCCTGCACCCCCTGTCCGCAGCCAGCCCCTGCTGCACCCCTGCCCTACCTCCAGCCCCGCCCCCCTGCCCTGCCCGCAGCCAGCCCTGCCCCCCCTGTTCTGCCCGCACCAGCCTGGCACCCCCTGCCCTGCCCGCAGCCAGCCCCGTCTCCAGCCAGCCCTGCACCCCCTGTCCGCAGCCAGCCCCTGCTGCACCCCTGCCCTACCTCCAGCCCCGCCCCCCTGTTCTGCCCGCACCAGCCCCGCCCTCCTGCCCTGCCTGCAGCCAGCCCAGCCCCCCTGCCCACAGCCAGCCTCTGCCGCACCCCCTGCCCTGTCTCCAGGCAACCCCTGCCGCACCCCCCTGCGGCCCTGCCCAAAGCCAGCCAGCCCCACACACCCCTGTCTCCAGCCAGCCCCGCACCCCTTGCCCTGCCTGCAGCCAGACCCTACCTCCAGTGAGCCCCTGCCCTGCCTCCAGCTAGTCCCATGTCCACTGGTGCCCTGCAGTTCCCAGGGCAATAACCCTGCACACCTGCTTCAATGAGGGGGGCAGGGAGCAGCTGGGACCCACACATGTGCACACCACTAGGGTGACCAGACAGCAAGTGTGAAAAATCGGGACAGGGGGTGGGGGATAATAGGATCCTATAAGAAAAAGACCCCAAAATCGGGGCTGTCCCTATAAAATCAGGACATCTGGTCACCCTAGCACACCCCCAGGGAGTGGCGGGGACCCACACACGTGAAACGGAGCTCATTAATAACCGATCAACAGCATATATGATGCAATGTACATAATATATAATTTTATTATTTATATAGTTATGGAAAGTAAATAATACATGGAAGAAATGAGAGGCTTTTTTTTACATTATTTTTTTTGTTAGTCATCCCTGCCGGGGCCCCGCCAAAAATGTTCGAATTGGGCCCCGCCCTTCCTAAAGCCGGCCCCGCTGGAGAGAACAGGAGGATTCAGTCAGCAGGGGCTGCCCATCCGTCCCATTCACCAAGGCTGCCATCCTGCGGCTTCAGCATTAGTGGCTGGGGTGACTTGGGGAAAGGTCTCAACCTCCCCACATCCCACTTCACTGCTGCCAGAGTCCTTCCTGCCCCACCCCCGCTACAGTCCCCTCCCTACCCAACCTGGGTGGGGCTGGAGGAGAGGGGTCTGAGAACTTGAGCTGTGGATTGGAGGTGGAACAGCTGTCAGGGGCACTGAGGGGGAAGTGGCAGGAGCTCCCCGTACAAGGAGGGGGGTTGCCACTGGAGGTCACTAGGAAGGACAACAAGACTCCATCCTGGGGGTCAGGAGGGGGAATCCATCCCTCAGAGGTGGGCAGGGGCTGGGTGGAAATGCTGCTGGTTCCAGGGGTCGTTAATCCCCCCTGATTCCTCGGAGGTGTCTGAGTCTCAGACAGGTTCTCGTTCCCTTGCAGCAGGAGGACGTCACGGCCAATGTGATGCGCCAGCTCCGTATCATGCCGCACTTGCGCCAAGTGCCCGAGGCGCTGCAGGGCCTGTGCCTCTGAGGCCACCAGCAACTCCCGCTCCCTGCTGCAGGTACTGCTCTGGCTCTCTGTAAATGGGGAGCTAGTGGAAGGAGAAATGGAGCCCCCTGGCACTCACAGAAACCCTCTCCCCTCTCTGTGGAGCAGGGTCCTTTCCTCTGCCCCCAAATTCCTTCATCTGGGACAGGAGCTCTTTCCCTCACACCCATTCCCCTCCCCCCTTTCCTTGATCTACCCCCATCCCATTCCCCCTGCGCCCAGGCAGAGCTCGGCCTGCCCCATATGGTGCAGAAAGGCCGTTGTGTCAGGGCCCCACCCCTAGCCCCACTGAAGCTCAGAAAGCTCCACTTTTGAGGAGGTGGGGGTGGGACAGAGGCTCAGGGCTAGCTTCACCTCCTGCCCTTTATTCTCCCCTTGGCCCTTCTATGGGGTCTCTGGGTGTGAATCGGAGCCTCATTCCCAGCTGTCTTCCAGGCCCTGGGATCTGGCACAGCCTCCCAGACGGGCACAGCCTGCAGCTGAGCCACGTCAGGGAGCAGTGGGGACAGGTCACCTCGTCCCATCCAAGCAAGCAATGCTGGGTGTCAGAGAGGCTTAGATGGGAGACCCTGCTCTCTCATGGAGGTAAGAGCCATTTACTCCTTGGGGCGTGTGGGTCTCTTGGGGGAGAAATGGGATCCTCGATGCACAGCCTGGCTGGGAGCTTCCCCTGTCCCTGGCTCCCAGTGACAGCGATGAGATGAGGAGGGATGAAGCTTGGAGAAGAATAGAACTTGCCCCCGCGTGGGCCAGGTTCTAAGGAGGAGGGTATATAACGGGGGGCTTGGCCTGTGGGCTATAAAGCCTGGAGCTAGGCCAAATGGATTACAGAGTGAGCTCCAGCTGAGGGGAAACCAGGGGAAACCGCAACAAAGGTACAGGAGCAGGCCTAGCTGTTCGGTACAGGGCCTTGGGGCAGAACCTAGAATCCAGGGTTGGACTGGTTCTCCCACGGTCTCTAAGGAAGGGGATGTACAGGGCCATAGAAAGGGCTACCAAGGCCAGCAAGGGCAGGCCGAGCCAAAGTCGGGCTGAGGAAAAGCCCCCAAGGGACAGAGGATCTTGTTTCAGTTCAAGACATTTTTTGACTTTTCGTTTGGGATGAGCGCGACCCAGGAAGGAGTGGACTAAAAGATGGTCGCCTGGCCGAAGGGCTGAGTTCCCAGCCCAAAACCTGCTGGCGGGCGTGCTAGCCCAAGAAATCTGTGACCCCAGGCCTTGAAGGAAGGGGCACCTATCGGTGAGTGAACTCTGTTACAAGCCTGCTTCCATTGTGGAAACAGCTTGGTATTGGAGAGTGGTGGGGATGGCCTGTGGGCGAGGATGGCTGGAGGGGTCATACAGGAGGGGCAGCAGCGTCCAGTGAGGAGATCAGGGAACGGGTTGTCTGCAGTCCTGCCACTGAGCGGTAACGTGATCCTGGTCAGGTCACTCTCCCACCTGGTGCCTCACTTTCTCTGTCTTTGAAATGGGGATCATCCCGACCCACATTAAGAAAGGGTTTGATCCTCTGCTCTTGCTTCCCAAATCCCTGCCCTCCTTGTCCCACACAGGCCTCTGCCCTGTTGCTCAAACTCCCATGCACATGTTAGTGCCTGTGTCACCCCCGCAACTGCAAGGTCTCATGTACAGTCCCCTGCCAGCAAACTGAAGCTGCCACTAGATCCAGAATAGGAATCTCAGTTCCTGTGCGCTGCCCTGAATGGAGTCTAGACCCTGGGCATGGGGAAGGCCAATGCTCACATCCAGGTAGATCATCAACCTACTCCTCTGTCGCAGGAGCAGGAAGGCCTCTGGTTCGTGCTCCCTTCGGTAGCTGGAGCTGCTGAGTTGGGAGTGTGGGGGGCAGAGATGGGAACAGGCCATAGGATGAATCAAGTGTCAGGGGGAGACTCCCTGTGTGTGGGAGATGATGTTGCCCCTCTGTGGGGAATCCTTTCCTTGCAGATGCTGGGCTTTAGGTGCTGGACTCTGCAGGAAGCCTAGCTCCCATCCCTAGCAGCTTGGCTGTTCCCTACACTGCTGTGCACTAGGCCCTCTGCAGAAATGTGCTCTGGGCAAGGACTACAGAGCCTGCTGTCATCCTGGCAGGTGTCACCCCAGGTTCCATAATCCTGACCCCTGGTCTCCCTCCGCTGGCAGGCTCTGAGCAAGGCCTGCCCAGAGAACATGGATGACGAGCTCTCGATCCTGCTGACAGCACCCCCCAGCACAGACAAACTCCAGCACATCTTGGAGGTGAGCAGAATGGGGAGGGGCCGCAGGGGTTTTACCTTAGCCCTGGGGACTCCTAGAAAGAAGAGACTGGAAAATCCATGTTTCTATTGGATCCTTCCGAGTATGCATTCATGATATAAACTCACTGGGTGACCTTGGGGTAACTCACTTCCCCCTTACGGCATCAGTCTTCTCCACTATCAAATCTACACTGGGGAAGAAGGACAGAAGACCCGACAACCACCTTCACCTCTGGGTTCTGGTCCTGGGAGCCGAAACCAACTGGACTATCTGCCCCATCTCCTAAACTGCCCTGTCTTTCCCTCCTAGGGCCTTGTCCTTAGTGCTCAGCCTGGCCCCTTCCCAGCTTGTCCCTGACCTTTAAAGGACTCTCCAAGCCCCTCCCATGCCTGCTTCCCTTGGGGTCTCTCTCCTGGCTGAGCACAGGCTGCCCTTCTATCTCTCAGCAGGCCTGGGTCCTAGTCACAGGCTGCGTCTTGTCACGTGACCCCCACACTTATTCCCTTCACTCTAGGGAGCTGCATCACCTGGGCTAGGTGCAGTTGAGCTCCAACCCCTTTCCTGGCCATCTCACCCTGGGACAGGTTGAAACTGGTAACCTGTGGGTAACAGTAACTGGTTGCTCCCAAAGGTGCTGAAGACACAATGGAAGAGGAAATCCTTTGGCCTGGATTGAAATTATTCCGACTGAAAGTGAATGAGAGAAAATAGGTCCAGAGTTCTCTTCCTAGCAGCAGAAAATGTAGCGATTGATAGAAGTTCAGGTCAGAAAGGACCATTATGTGCATCTAGTCGCCCCTCCTGTATAACTCAGGGCCTAGAATGTAACCAAGTGGTTCCTTCAACCCACCATAGCATGGGACTGAGCCAGAGCACGTCTTTCGGAACGACATCCGCATGCAGGAGAGCCAGCTGGCTACCAGAAAATCTCTCTTCTGCAGTGACGTGGGGTTAAGGGACATGGCGGAAAAGACATGGCGGCTGTGACTAAACTTAGAGCAGGGTGGGAAACGGAGACGCAGTTGGGACCTGTCTACACTACAGGTCTGTCGTGCGTTTGTAATCTGCTGACCCCCACATGTTGTTCAGAGGCTATGGACAACACAGCTCCTAAAGGTACGTTTGTTCTGTGCTTATCCCCTATGTACCAGCAGAGCTGGACGGCATTTCTCCCAATGCAAGGTCCTATACGTGGCAACAAGGCACGCCGGCCACACCTCCAGAATGGGGACGTGGATCCAGGAAAGCAGTGACTCTGAAAAGGATTTAGGGGCCAGAGTGGAGAAGCCACTCAACATGAGCTCCCACTGTGATGCTGTGGTGAACAGGGCTAAAGCCATCATTAGACGAAGGAGAAGAGCCGTGAGTAGGATAGGGAGGTGACACAGCAGCAGTGAGACTGCTATTGGAATACTGCCTCCAGTCTTGGTGTCCTCCTTTGAAAAAGATGGTCCTAGAAATTGGAGCTGGGGCAGCAAAGAGCCACCAAATGTTCCGAGGGTTGGAGAAAAATGCCTTCTAGTGAGCTATTGAAAGAGCTCAACCTGTTTAGCTTATCAAAAGAAGATTGAAAGGTGACTTCACTGAAGTGTTGAAATGCCTTAATGGAGAGAAAATATTGGGTATTAAAGGGCTCTTTAATCGAGCAGAGAAAGGCAGAGCAAGACCCAATGGCTGGAAGGTGAAAAGAGACAAATTCCTATGACAAATAAGGCACAAATATTCAACAGCGAGGATGATTGACCCCAGGAAGAAGCTACCATGGAAAGTGGTGGATTCTCCATCTCTTGATGTCATTTAATAAGGACTAGATGCCTTTCCGGAATGTGTTTGCCCCCAAAGTAGCTATTGTGGTAGACAGGAGGCCTGTGATATGCAGGGGGTCAGATTAGATGCTCTAACGGTCTCTGCTGCCCATAAAGTCTACTCATTTCTGAGAAACCGAGTGTAGCATTGGGAGCAGCCTCTGTTTTTTAAACAATCAGTTTGTCAGCACCTGCAGGACAATTTGGTTCTTAGGACTAGTGAGCATGGACTTGTCAAGAACAAATCATTCCAGACCAATCCTAGCTCCTTCTTTGGCAGGGTTAGGGGCCGAGTGGAGATGGCTAAACAGTAGATGTGATCTATCTTGGTGTTAATAAGGCTTTTGACACAGTCCCATAGGACATTCTCACAAGCAAACAGATGCTGCTTAGCACTGTCAGAGCAGCTTTTGCTGGGGGATTCTCCCAGCACTTTCCAATAGTGGGAAAGTATGAAATCCCCATTTGACTGCTAGGGACAGACCCTAGAGGGGGCAGCAACTTACCTCAAGTCCCACAGGTCAATAGGAAACCAGCAATGGAACCCAGGAGCAGGGCCGGCTTTAGGCCAATTCCACCAATTCCCCCGAATCGGGCCCCGCGCCCAAGAGGGCCCCGCGCCCAGTGGCAGAGCTGCCGGGGTGGGGGCAAGTGGCCGAGAATCCCTTCCTTGGCTAGAAGCTCCTTTTTAATTTTTACTCACCTGGCAGCACTCCGGGTCTTCGGCGACACTTCAGCAGCAGGTCCTTCACTCGCTCTGGGTCTTCGGCAGCACTTTGGCAGCAGGTCCTTCAGTGCCACCAAAGACCCGGAGCGAGTGAAGGGCAAACCGCCAAAGACTACGAGTGCCGCCCGGTGAGTACAAACCCCAGATGTTTTTTTACGTGTTTTTTCTTTCTTCAGTCATCCTTGCCGGGGCCCCGTCAAAACTGTTTGAATCGGGCCCCGCACTTCCTAAAGCCGGCTCTGCCCAGGAGTCCTGACTCCCAGTTCCCTGCTCCAATCACTCCAGCGGAGCACACTCCCTCTCAAAGCAGGGGGACCGGACATGAGGGCCTGGTTGTAATTGCCAGCTGTGGGAGGGAGTGTGCAGCAGTGGTTAGTGAAGGGGCCTGGAAATAAGGACTGCTGGGTCTATTGGAGAGTGTCACTTGGAGCAGTGCATAAGATGAGGTGTCCTATCATGTTTACTCAGATCAGATTAGGACATAATAGAATGGCTGAAATAGTTTATTTTATTTGTATTGTATTATTTTGCAATTGTTAAGAGCAGCAACTACTTAGCTCAGACTGAAGCATCTTATCTAATTTTTGAGATCTAAGTGTCTCCTCTTTGAGTGCCACGAGACAATTTAACACATTGTGACAAAGAATTTTCATTGCCACTTGTTATGATTTCAAGAAACAAACTGGTTTAGTTTGAATAGGATTTTCGGTCAGAAACGGTTTCAATGAAATTTCCCCACCATCTCGATTCCTGGGCTCTATCTCTGCCTTTCGGGGGGGGGGGTGTTACTGTCTGTTAGAAAAGGAGTCTGATTTGGATAGGAATAGAGACCTCTTCAATGTTTTTAATTAAGTAAATACTAATGGGAATTGTGTGATCATGGGAGACTTTAACTTCCCAGATATAGACTGGAGGACAAGTGCTATTAATATAATAGGGCTCAGATTTTCC
>NW_027055525.1:0-7471 GCF_011386835.1 Chrysemys picta bellii | reverse complement strand
CTCAAAATCGATCTTTTGTAGTTAATAAATCTGTTTGTTTATTCGACCTGAAGCAGTGCGTTTGATTTGTAGCATGTCAGAGACTCCCCTTGGGATAACAAGCCTGGTACATATCAATTTCTTTGTTAAATTGATGAACTCATATAAGCTTGCAGCGTCCAGTGGGCATAACTGGACACTGCAAGAAGGAGGTTCCTAGGGTTGTGTCTGGGAACAGAGATATTGACTAGTGTCATTCGGTTGCACAATCCAGATAATCCTAGCAGATCACCGGTCCAGATAACACCAGGGGAACGTCACACCTGGTTATACCCCACCAGGACAAGGGTTTTACCATCACAAGCTGACATGATGTGGGACACGGCTTCCCTAGTCTAGAATGACTGCAAAGCCAGTCAGCATTTTGGCATCTAATTCAAATGCTCCCCATTGTGTCCAAACACATTAAAATTGTCTAGTGTAGTGGTATGCCCTTGATTTTGCAACAGTTCATGAACTAGAGGGAAGATCTTAGCAGATTCCATGCACTTATATTTCTCTACTTCCATTTACATCTGTGTGGGAAGGGTGGTGTAATGGTTAAGCCAATTGACTTGGCCTCAGGAGACCTGCGTTCAGTTCCCTAATCTGCCGGAGTTTCTACTAGGGAAATCATTTGATTTTCCCATTATTTAACTGTAGCAAATAGGGAGTCTGAGGATCAATGGAATGGCGGTATTACCATTGTCTCGAAGAGTCCTAGTCATGGTGCAGGGCCCCATTCTGCTAGGTGCTGTACAAACCCAGAACAAAGGGGAAAAAAGACAGTCCCTGCCCAAAGAACTTATCATTTAAGAATGATTGTGCGTTACTCGGATACCCCTGGTGCTGAGAGTCATGTAAGAACCTAGATTAAATTATTAACAAATGGAGGGGAAAACAAAAAAAGTTTTGGCTGAAATTTCAGCCACTTCAAAAGTGGCTTTCAGTCCAGTCTGTCTTATTTTTTGGTTTTTTTTTTTTTTTTTTTGTGAATTTGCTGCAGGTTTTTGTTTTGGTGGGTTTTTTTACTGTTTGTTTTGAAAATTTGAAATTTTCTAAAATGATTTTTTTCAATTAAATCCCTCCTCCCCCCAGCCTCAAAACTTCTCAGGGCAGGACACTGAGGTCACCACCAGCACATTTAGACAGTGGAGATCTGTAGCACCAAGTGTCCAGAGCTCCATAGGGTAATTACTGATCTGGTGCAGCTAGGTTAATAATAGGAAACCACATGGCCGCCACCAGTCCATGACTGGGCAGTGTCCCCTCCTGACCTCAAGTCCAATCTTCAGATCACGTTGTGCAGGGATTTTATCTCAGAGGAGGGCAACATGACCAAAGAAGGCCAACCAGTGGTGGCCAGTGATCACGTCAGTCCATGGGACAGTCAGACGCAAAAGGCCACAGCTGGGGTTGGTGGGAAGACATGGGGCATAGCAGTAGCATGGCACACTAAGAACCTGGGAGTTGTAGCTGGGGCACAGGAAATAGGTCAGTCCATCCAAGGAGCAGCTGGTGTCAGACAGCTCATCTGGTTCCATAGGTGGTGTTAGCCGATTGGCAGCTGCTTGCCCCTCACACCGTAAAAATACGAATTGCATTGTTTCCACAAACCAAAACATACCAACTCAACACATACTAATACACTCGTTAAAAAGTCCACTTTAAATAAGATTAATTGTATTTGGCGGTTAATACTAAATCAGGGCCACAAAAAGGTGCTTGGGGCCTGGCTATGTCTACTGGTAGGGTGTAGAGTACACACAGTGCACACACCCCGAGCACGGTTATAAATAGCAGTGTGGTTGGCGAGGCACTGCTTAGGGGAGTAAAGACTGGAAGTTTAGGGCATGTTCCCTGCACAGCTCTCCACAGGCCCAAGCAGTGCCTCCCCCATCTGCAGTGCATTTTCCACCACATGGAACGGCTCCGGCAGCAGGGACAGGCTCTGGCACCTTCCTGATGCTGGAGTCTTTCCCCACTGCCTACCCCCACCTAGAGCCTTTCACTGGCACATGCAGCTACACACAGCAGCATGGACACAGTCTGCTTTTCATCATGGCATGAAGCTACATATACGCAACATGCTGCAGTAAGTCTAGACAAGGCCTGAGGTTGCTGATGTCTAGCAACACCACTGTCTGGTTTGCTACCAGCTGAGAGGCATGGGACCTCCTTGCCAGGGGCCAGTCTAGGCACTGCTGTGCGCAACAGGCCGATACAACAGCCTCCCAAAGCAATGCGAGCCAGTTGGTCAGAGCAGCGAAGAAGCGACGTCTCTCTGACTCTCTAGGGGTCATCAAAACTCAGGAGAAATCCTGGGATCGTCTAATCCAATGGCAGAGGACTCAAAAACTGGGGCATTCTCAGGGGATATAGTCATCTTACCCTAAAGAAGCGTCTCAGTTTGTTTAAGAGGCTGCTAAGGGCTTGGCTACGTCTCTCCTCTGGGGTTAGGACATTCTGTAGGAACCGCCTCTGCAGTCATTCCTTAGCCCAGACGGTTCCAATCAGTGACACAAGCAGAATGCACCAGCCAACCTTGATGTCGCTGTTCTTTGGGCTCAAACCTGCAAGGTACTGAGCATTCTGCCCTCCTCCAACAAAGCCTCTAAGCACATGCTTAAAGCCGAGCATGTGAGTAGCCCAATTGAAGTCAGTGGGACTACTAGTATGCTTGTGGGACTAATATGCCAGTGGGACTACTAGTATACCCCCATGCTTCAATGTTTTGCTGGGGAAAGCCAGAACACTCAATACTTTGCAGGACCCATCTCATAATGAGATGGGTCTTATTTTATGCACAGCAGTAAAGTCTAACAAGGGGCAGTATTCGAAACACACTTGTGTAGCCTACCATTATGGTAGCTAACATACATAGAAGAGAAAGATGGATAATGAGAGAAACTCTTCCATCATATCTTAGTCTAGTACAATGTGGTATTGCTCAGAGTAAGGTATTTCTTTAGATAAAGCAGTGTGGTGAATTAGCCTGCCTGTTACAAAATGATAGTGAAATAATGAAGCCATCCATTTCCGGCTATAGAGGTGACGAAACAATTAAAATAATTGCTGGATTTCTATTTTTACTGAATACTGGGACTTCAGAAGCATCAGGCTGTGTTAATCTCCACTTCTGTGATGATTTTCTCCAAAGACAGATATCGCAGGTGTCTGTTAGTTAGAAGTGAAGGTAGATAATATTGAATAGGAAATTTGAATGCCATTTATCCTTTAATTTTTTTTAAAAACATCCACCCATTTTTATCCCTTTTGAAGAATCCAAGTTAGGATCTATATTTATCTCTGCTATTCCTTGTGCTTACAAAGACTGGAACAGTTTGCTGCCTCATATGAGGGTGAAATGTGTTAGTTTTACCAATTAGCTTCAGGTTATTTTGTAGGCTGCTTTAAAACATTTTCATGATTTTGCTGTGTGATATATGACAGAAGACGTTTGTCACTCAACACTTTTTCAAGGGAGAGGCCTAGGTGGTTTGGAATTGGCACAAGCAACCATTTCCGAACTAGAAACAATTTCCCAACCGGTTCCCAGTAGGAACTGAACAACTGAGATCGGACAAGTGCTTTGAGGAGTGGTGAAAACAGGGTGGACCCAGAGGAGTGTTATGGCTAAATGTTGATCTCTAGTACTGTATCTCTACAGTAAACTCACTGAAATCAAGGGAATGTCTCTTGATTTGTACTAGTGAAACCAGGATCATAGTCTAACATATGGATATCTAGAGATTTATCCTCTGAAGATACAGGGACAGATTTTCAATAGAGCTTAGCATTAGGGGTAGTTTTCCAAATTGCCGAAGGAGCCCAAGTTCTACTTTCAGAAGCTTCAGGCCCAATTTTTAAAGTGCCTAATGAGATTTTCAAAAGTTCCAAAGTACCTAACTCCCCATGAAGTAAGTAGGAGTTACCACCTAGACACTTATGAATAACTAACTAGGCACGTATCTACATCGTTAGGTACCTAAATACATTTAAAATACGGGCCTTAGGAGCCTAAGTGCCTAACCACTTCTGAAAATTTGACCCTACATTTGCTTGATATTTTTCACCTTTAAAACCAAAAATGTCCTTTTGATTCAACAGAAATTGATTAAAATGTGTGTGTTTCATGGGCAGAATCAGTTCTGAGGTTTGACGAAAAACCCTGAAAAATTCATGAAAAAAATATGATAAAATGAAAGTTTGAAATTTTCTGCAGGAAACAAAATACATTACTGGATGTACTCAGCGTCCAGCATTTTCCATGAAGAATGATGGGAGCTGCTGGGTACTTGGCACTTTTGAAATTCTGGCCTCTTCATTTCTCTGTCCTAATAGGAGCTCATCTCTTAAACATCTGGACTCCAGTTTCTAAGCCCGCAACTGTGATCTAGTGCAATCAGCAACCCACTCCACAATGGCAGACACCAGGACTTACGCAGACCCTGTGCAGCCAAAGGATGCCCCGTGGGGAGTGTGTTTCTGTCTGCAAGCTGGAGAACCAGAGTGAGCTCCAGTTTCTGGGTATGCCCAGCAGCTTCAATAAAGCTCTTTGGGTTTATTAGAGCTGAATCCTGCCTTGTGCCTTACCACTGGCTATGGTGCCCGAGTCCCACAAGTTGAGACAGCAGCTAGTAACACACAAATTGGTACATCCAGCCAAAGGCTGCCAGAGAGAAGAAAATAAATAGAAAACCCAGCCCCAAGAAGGGCTGTGTAAATAGCATTTCAGGCGAAGAACAAGGAGAAGCTACTGTGGCAACAGCAAAGCAGTCCAGATAGCGGCATTTTTGCCTAAGGAAGAGTTACCTTCACTAGAACCAGTCATAACTTTCTAACAGTTCTAGATGGAAGTAACAAGGGCTGGGTTCAGCAAGGCTGTAATAAGTAACATGCATGGTGGGAGGCTTCCCCCCACAAGCTGTATTCCCACTCCCAGGTCTAGGAAACCAGCCTCCCCCAGCCACCTTTCCAGGAGTACTTCCCACTCCCAACTCTCAGGAGCCCTCTGTCCTATTAAGCCACCAAAATCCTTTCATTGAGTATAAATAGTCATATTGACATAAAATACAACTTCCACAGCCTAGTCTAGGAGAGATACAGCTAACCCCTGTCTTAGTTTGCCCCTGAACTCAGTCCTCACCCACTTAAACCTTATTCCCAAATCCAGTGGGGGCTGGGAACCGGCACTCCCTCCCTGCTTCTTTCCAGCAGGGCCAGCAACATCAGGTCCCATTCTACTCTGCTTTGCTACCACGAGTTTGGCTACACCCAGTGTGTTTACACTGCAATTGAACGGTGCGGCTGTTCAGTGTCAGCTGACTCGGGCTTACAGGTCTCGGAGGGGTAAAATGGCAGTGTCGACATTTGGGCTCAGTCTGCGACCCCGCAAGGGGAGAGGGTCTAGTCTGCTCCACCACACCATCAATCTAGTATTAGACTCAAGTTCAGTCAAAGAATCCATGCTACCATTGCTCGGCAACCCTGTTCTGCACAAGATTCTTATTCTCTGTGTGAGAAACCCAGGTGTCTGGGCCAGAGTCCTGGGTATCGCTAAGAGTCTTTTATCTCTTGTTCCCTCTTTGAATTTTGGGTTCTCTACCAGAGCCCCCTATATTAAGCCCAGGGTGTGCTTTCCCCAAACTTTGGCTTTCTGAATAGGCAGCTGTTACATATCAGGCCCTTCTACAGTGTCCCCTCAGCATCCACCCTCAGTTTCCACCCCTTTCAGGGTCTCTCCAAACACCCCCTGGGCTTTCTTTCAATCCAGCACTGAGAGATTGGCAAGACATATCCTCTTTGCCACTCTGCAGACCCTTGACTTTCAACCTCAAGTCTCTTCCAGTCCCCTACTCCTTGTACAGGACACTAGCCACAGGGCCACTCTACTCAAGTCTTCCTTCTTGGAGACTTTTCCATACAACAGGGACTCCTGATGGAGCCCATCCCTTCCTGCAGCTTCTCTCCTCACCCTTTCTTGCAGCTTTTATGGCAAAAACCTGTCTCCTCTCCCCCTTTCAGCTGGATCTGATTAGTGAACAAGGCTGGCTGGCCCCAGGCCTCTGGCCTTAAAGGTCCATGCCACCCTGTTACAGCAGCTAGCTGAGGCTCTCTCTATATTTAAACAGCGCTTCAGTGTAGACACTCACTGCCATGACAGAAGGGGCTCTCCCATTGCTGTAGTTAATCCACCTCCCCACTGGCCTAGCACTGTCTACGCGGGGGGTGAGGTCGGCACTGCTACATCTCTCACAGGTGTGGATTTCCCCCCGCCCGGGTCAGTTTTCAAGCACAGACCAGCCCTGAGACACAACCCAGAGCAACTGCCCAACCCGCTGAAGAACACTGTTGGCCCTGCTGCCTCCCACACGAAAACTGAGCAGCCTGGTACAGCCCGCAAGCTGCCGGAAGGAGAGCATCATGCCAGCAGCTCAGAGGTTGGCAAGGGCTGAGGCGATGCCTCTCCTGCTTCACCCCCGTTCTGGGGTGTTCGTTTGCCAAGAGGAGGTGCCTGGGGACAAGGGTTGGAGGCTCAGCTCCCTTATTGGCCATGGGCTCTAAAACCAAGGCCAGGGCTGACTCAGGGCACCCAGTGCTGGAGACTGAAGGCATCCGTTCCACTACTCCCATGCTTAAACAAGCATTCACCCATTCAGTCCAATTCCCCAGCCTGGAGAATGGCTCTGAGCTGCTACAGGGTCATGCCCGAAGCCACAAAGCCTTGACTGCCAGTTGCTCATTTTTCAAAACGGCCAGAGACACTATTCTTCCTGGGGTCTGGCCAGCCCAGTGATGTTAATAATGCCATGGGGTCAATTCCCACCCTGATTTCCTGTTAGGTGCCATGCTCCTGTTCAGGGTCTTCAGGGTCTTCCCCCTCCCCATCTCTCTTTTGCCAGGTAGTAAAACAATAAGGCAGCCTCTGGCAGGACAGGCGAGAGCCAGCACCAGAACATTCAGAGAATGCAGCTATCCAACTTGCTACCTCTCACGCACAAAGCAAGTGCTCTATTGTTAGCATATAGGCTTGTGTGTCAGCCCGAGACAGAATTTTGGGTTTGACTTTTTGATACTCATATCTGATACTAATATGTATGAAGAACAATGAACGAAGACACTGTTGCATTTCCCACAACCAGATGGGGCTTTTAGTACAATGGGAAGAGATAAGGGATAGAGCAGTTAAAGTGTTACAGGGCATGGTGGGAGTGCAGGCTGCCTGGCTCTTCTCTCAAGCCAAGGTCAAGCAACCAGTTAGGAGGGACAAGGGGGGTTGGGGATGGAGGCATAAGGCACACTAAAAGCCGAAGAAAAGCCTGACTTTGGCCAGTACACAACCTCACTCCTTACCCCTCTTATGGGGTACAAAAGAGGTGGGACAAAGACCCCAACTCACAACCCTCCAAAACGGAACATGACCATAAGTTGTAAGGGGTGCGATTAGGTG
>NW_027055524.1:0-7474 GCF_011386835.1 Chrysemys picta bellii | reverse complement strand
CTCAGGAAGTCCTAAGATCTGCCTTTACCACTAATGATCATGGTCTAGGCAGGAAACCCCAAGGTCTATTAGTAGAATAACTGTCAATATTACAGGTGGTGCTCGGTAATTTCTCTTGTACAACAGCTGATCTGAGTGACACAACCTGGTTCTAGTGACTTGTCTTTGTCTACAATTGGGCATGTCCTATTCTGGGAATTGGTCACATAATGATCACCTTTGGCACATGGGATTTTTTTCCTAGTTTATAAAATAACCTGCCTCTAATGTCTCCCAATTCATGTTTAATACGATATAGAATCTATAGGGGTGAGAAACAGCACGGGTACAGTTTGTTCAGAACTTTTCCTTCCCTCACTGGAGATTGGGGGTTACCCGATGATCTGAGGCTGTGGTAAACCTGACGTCAGGAGGGGGCTCATCACTCATATATGATGATATTTGTTGCTTTCAAGTTTTATTGGATGTTTTAGCTGCATAAAGTCACAGATAAAACCACTGATAATAACTAAAAAGGCAGATGGGTTTGTTATTGGTTCATTCCCACAGCTGATGCCAGCTTCTGAATCTATATATTTCCCTTCCACAGCTTTGTTGTCACTTGTCAGACACACAGGGGAGCCCTGGCAGGTGCTTAGGTGCAGCCAGTGCAGTGAGAGGAGGGGACAGCAAGTCAGGCTGGCAATGAAGGGACATCTCTCCACTCCGGTGCTGTGGCTTCTTCTCCTCACAATTCAGGACATAGCAGGTAAGTCTCCTCTGTGTTTCATCAGGGGAGCTGGGTTAACTGGAATGAAGGTGGAGACTTTTATAGTCAACTTTTTACCATCGGTGCCTAGCTAGGAGGTTGTGACTTTTCCTTTCAGGATTGGATCTTGCCACTGTTACCGAGGCTTTTGTTACCTTGAGATTGGACTATTGCAGTGACCTCTATGTGGGGCTGCACCTTAAAACTATTCCGAGAACAAAGGTGGTACAAATGGCAGCGACTCACTCACTGAGCAGGGCATCTGGCTGGGAGCATTTTATAGCCATGCTGCAGGATCTACACTGACTAACCCATCTCTGGGTGGAGGTTAAGATGTTAGTGATGATTTATAAAGACCTAAATGGCCTGGGAACAGCCTCCTTGAGGGATCACTTCTCTCCCTGTGCCGTACTGCCACAGTTGTCATGAGAAGGGGTGCCCGAGCTGGCTTCCCCTTTTATAAAAGAGAGGAGTAGCTGGCAGCGTGCTCTTTGTGAAGGCTCCAAGACTCTGGAACTTGCTCTCCCCTTTCGGTCAAAATAGCCCAAATTAGGTGACCTTCTGTGCACACTGCAAAATACACTCATTTGGGGAGGGGGTGGGAAGGACTGAAGTCATGCATCACATAATGAGAACTGGCTGGGAAGGAGTTTCTGTATGTGTCTGGCTGGCTAAGATCCTGTTGAAATGGTCACTTAATCTTGCAGGGATTTGAGTGTGTGATCAATGTGTCTGGGAGCCTAGAGCCTTGGCTGGGCATCACTTTAGTGTTTTAAATCCCAATAAATACATCAATAATTTGGGATCCATCAGAAATGTCTGTTTGGTCCAGAATCCAACAGCTCCAAGGGCCAAGTCCTGGCTCCTCACTCCCCCATTCACTCACTGAAACCAGTAGAAGTTCTGCAAGTTTGAGGTGAACAGGATTTATCCAAATAAACCTAGAGTTGATTCCTCCCACACAGGGGTGTGTGTGTGATTGTGTGTGTTGGGGTGCAGTGTGCAATGCCCTGTGCCCACGGGGGTACTGGAAGTTCTGTCAGAAGGAAGATTTATCCTGCAGGAACCCTGCCTCCTTCCCCCAGGGTTTCTGTTGGAGCAGAGAAGCTTTGAATCCTAGCTGGAGCCTAGAGAAGCCCGACCAGCACAAGCTGCATGGCAGAGGTGCTGTATCAGTGCCTCTAACGGCCACACTGGTTTCATTCCCTCAAGGCCGCCCCTGCCCAGTTTCAGGGCTGCTCTCATTTCTCCAGCACAGAGGGGGCTGCAGGCTCTTTGCCAAGCTGTGTCACAGCTCCAGGCAGACTCAACACCAGTGTGCTCAGCTGTAGATGGTTCCTGGGAACCCGCCGTGCTGCTGCTCCAGCCTGAGAAACTGACACTGAAGCTGATAATCAGAAATTTCAGTTTAAATTATTGTTTTACAGAAAAACCTGCCCTAATGTATATTTCACAGACAGCTCAGTAACTGTGCGGTGATTAGAGGGCTGGTACCCAGAAAATCCTGAGCAAACCAAACCGTCCAGCAGGTTCCTTGGAGTTTATATTTCAGATTCCAAGAAGTTCATCTATAATGTGCTGGGATTAGAGCCCATGACAGAGCTGTCTGAAGGAACATAATTCCACACCGTGTAGAGGTCAAGCATAGGAGTTTATTACGCACAGCACTGGCGGAGTGTCACCTTGCTAATCAGGCTCAGAGACACTGTCAATCAATTGATTACAATAGAATATATGGATTTTCCATGGGTGGGGGAAAGTGATGGGGTAGGCAGTTCCACACCCCCAGATAGGTTTTGCAGCAAGACAAGATAGCATATTAACCAATGGTTAACAGGTTACATAATGTCTCCACCCATGGTCTCAAGTTTGCAAGTTAACATTTAATTAATACTTTGCTAATATATATATATATATATATATATATATATATATATATATATATATATATATATATATATATATATATAATGTTGGATTCAATTTGGGGTCCATAGGAATGAAGTAACTCCTTTGATTGTCCAACAGGTACAGTCCTAGGAGTTAAAGCAAAGAAACAGTGAAAGTATATGGCAATAAAGATTGTCTCCTTTAAGACAGGCTTTGGTCCCTGGGAAAGGGAGGTGATAGGAGGCCATATCATAGACTGTCATGTGGCAACCTTTCATAAACTCAAGGTTGGATATGTGGGAACAACATCTCCCTACAAAAGAAACTAACAACTGAAACAGGGCTTCTTTGTTCAATTTGCAACGCTGAATAAGACACACAATTATTTAGTTCTCAGCTCCAACCCCTGGCAATTTGCTGACTAGGCTTATTTTGGAAAAGCAACGTTATCTTTTGTTTATTCTGCTTCTATTAGCTAATCACTATTTGCTAGGCCTCTGGTCTCTTGACCAAACTCTGCACTTTTGGTCTGGAAAAGAGCTGGCACAATCCATATGCCAGGTTGTTATATAAAATGCACGTGGATTTTAACCCTTCACTGTACATGACCAAAAAGCAGAGAATTCTATAGTGACTCCTGGTGAGGGATAAATGACTGTGCAATTATTTGTGGAGAGTGTCCTATAATGATGCCAAGCACATGTTCAGCTCAGTGTATTTTTGTTGGACTGATGTGCATCATCCCCTAGAAAGTTTACATTTTCAATGGGAAATTTGAATATGTTTCACCTGATGCAGACAGAGTGACACTGGGGAGTTTACAATATAGGGGATACCACCATGTAGCTACTTTTTCCTTTCCCTCAGTGCCCCAGTTCTCCTCCCTGAGCCCCGAGTAGAGGCCATGTCAATCTTTGCCAGAAGATCGTGTTTCACAATTATTGGCCTATTTAAATTGTGTGGAAAAACAAATTTGTACAATTATGTGGGGTCCAGGCAAACAAGTGATAAAATATCAGGGACGGACCAAAGCTGTGAGTTTCACTCCCAGACCCAGATCTGAACTTCCCCAGGGCTCAGGGTGCTGCGTTTGGGTCATTATTCCAAGTGGGGCCACAGAATTAGTGGAAATATAAGATATGTTCCGTATGCAAATGTGATTGTTATCCTCAGGGCTGGAGTTACACCTTATGTGCCCCTAGGCACAGCATCTTCAGCGCCCCTTCCCCTCACCATGTGGCCCAGCTTGGAGCCCCCCCGCCCCCTTCCCATGTGGCCCTGCCTGGAGCCTCCAGTATCCCCATGTGGCCCTGTGACCCCCAGCAGCCCTGTGTGGCCCACTCTGCCTCCTAACCTGGCTCCAAGATGGCTGCTGTGACTTTTCACTTGAGGAAAAAATGCACCCACCACCCGCCTGCTAGGTGTTTGCTGCTGCCCAACGGACCAGTCAGCCTCAGCCAGCTCAGGCTGTTCTGGCGCCTCAGCGGCCTCTGGTGGGAGAAAGGCAGAACTGCACCACATTTTCTGCGCACACACACACAAAAAAATCTGCCTTCCTCAGACAAGAATTCTGCACATGCTGTAATTGTCACCTAAGGGGATGGGGCATGACGTGAGACAAGGGGCTTGTGGGACATCTCGGCAGGGCGCAGGGTAGATCAGGAGGCTCCCTCCCTCCCAAGAACTCCTGAGCAGTGCGGGCAGCGGCAATAGGGCAATCAGACTAGGTCTGTTGGAGGGAGAAGCCAGGAGAAGGAGTTGTGACTGGGATCCTGGAAGGGAGCAAAGAAACAAAGCCTGTTGGAGCTCGCTGGAGGGGCAGGCTGGAGGATTTCTGAACAAGGAAAATGCCGGCTGTTGTTAGTTTCTACTGTGTGCAGGGAAACAGATCTGTGTGTGCACTTAGTTAGAGCAGTGTTACAGCCTTGGGTCCTGCCCAAGTGAACGTCGCTGAATTAACTCGATTGAAAAAAGCCCCTTTTTCCTAGCGCAGACCAGGCCCAAGGGGTTTCCTTTGGGACTGGATTGAACAGAGCGGCACCTGAATAACCTTCCCTGTGGATTGCAGCAAAAAAAGTGTTTAGTATTTGCTCGGCATTGAAGGAGCAGGATGTTCTGGCCATGCACTGGTGTGAACTGCTCTGTTCTCTAAGCTCCATGAAGGCTCCATAAACATGGTGTCCCTAGCTCAGCCATCCACCGCTGCAACTAGCCTGTTCCCAGAGTCACAGTGGCACTCGACATGTAGCCGTAACTCATGGGCTTTATAATGATGCCCGTACTTGCTCCCAGTCACAGGGACAGTCCTGGCTCTTCAAACCCTGTCCTGGGGACCAGTTCTCCCAGCCACTATCCCAGTGACCTCTCCTCACATTCCGTGTTAACTGCATGTCTCCCAGCAGCCAGCTTTGCCTCTCCACAACCCCCAGAGATACAAACAGCTCTAAAGACAACTGGGGGCAGGGGGTGGAACTCAAAGCTGATTCTGGGGGAAAAGTCAATGGCAGGGAGTGGGGGGAGGGTCTGGTGCTCACCTGGGAAAGGAGCAGCCTGTGGATGCAGGGCAGAGAGGCCAGGTAGAAAGGGGAGCAGAGAAGGGAGGAAGAGCCCTGGGGAGGTGGGCGGGAAGAGTCCAGCGGGGGGCTGGAACAATTTGTATAGTGGGGGCGCTGAGAGCATTTAGCCAAACTGTAAACCCTGTATATGATGGAAACCACTTCAAGCCAAGGGGTGCGGCAGCACGCCCAGCATCCCTAGTTCCAGCTACTATGGAGACCAGTGGAAGAGAGAAATGTGTAGGTAGCTACTTTCCTTTTAAGCATCATTTTCCTTTTCTGTGTGTTGGGGCCTGTGGCGCTCGTGTCCTTGTGGCTGCGCCGATTTCAGTCCAAGAGAGGCCATTGCGGGTTAGCTCAGTCCTGTGCCCAGTCGATTTAGCTGAATCCCCATGAGCTGCTCTTGGCCTGAAATCGCAGGGCCCAGCCCACACAGGGATGGCACCTGTCTCACTGGGGCAGGTGGGGAGCAGTATTGCCCAAGGGCCACAGATCAAAAAACATGAGTCTATAAAAACCAGCCGGTCTTGTTTCTCAGTCTGTCTTTGAACTGTTCAACTCCCCTCTACTCCTCTGCCAGAGTGGGGGTGAGAATCGCAGGCTGAAAAGTCACCATTTAGTGCACCCAAACTGCACTTACCCTCCCCTCACCCCTGAGACGGGAACTGCCGTCCATTGCCCAGCACTGCCTTCACTCTCCCCTCCTGGTTCAGTTCCTCTGACAGACAAAGGACTGACTGGGAAATAGCTTCACAGCCACTGAGCTAATTCATATGGCGTGGTTCCCATTCACACCCAGAACTTCTGTTACTGGTCAGGGGTGAGTTACATACAGAGACACTGGAGATCTTCACACTGACATCAACCATTGATTTCAACTACAGTGTCATCATAAACACACCAGGATTGATTTAGTCTTTTGCAAACAGCAACACTTCCCTGCTTTTCCCCCCACCCCCCGCAACTTCTCTGCCTAAGGCTGGGAAGTACAGCCCTCCTTCTAGAGCCCCCTCTCTTTTCCTCCCCGTCTCTCCTTCGCTCCTGCCCTCTCCCACTTCCGACCCCATCCCCTGCCTACTCCAGACTCCATTCCCCTCCCCAATACTCCCTCCTGTTTCCCTGCTCCAGAACCCCTCCCCTACCTCCTGTCCACCAGCACCAGACTCCCCTCCTCCATCCCAACTCCTCCATCCTCCCGAATACTCCCCCATGTGCCCCTGTTCCAAGCTACGTCCCATCCTCTGTTCCACACCCCTCCGTTCCTCACCCTCTTGCTGTCCTGCTTCAGACCCTCTCCCTCCTTCCCCCACAAGTTCACCCTTCCCCACCCCTCCCTCCTGCTTCCTCCCGTATAAGATCCCCACTTCTCCCCATGCAGACCCCCTTCTCTAAACCCCCTTCTGCTCCCCTCCCTCTTGCCCCCTGCTCAATAACCCCCTCTAGCCCCATGCTCCCTGCTCCCCCGTCCAGACCATCCTGTGCTCCATCTCCACTCCTCCCTCCTGCCACAATTTCAGATCCCTGTCCCCTCCCCTCCCTTCTGACTCTCTGTCCTGCTTCCCTATTAACCTCCACTGCAGACACCTCCCCTCCCCACTTCTCCCTCCTGCCCCTGCTTTCTGACCTCCTTGCCACTCCCACTCCAGACCCACCTCCTTGCTCCTGCCCCTTCCTACCGCCCTTTCCAGATCCTCCTCCACTCTGTCACTCCTGCCCCCTGATACAGATTCTCTCCTTTCCCCACCCTCTTTTCTCCCCTGGCTCCAGAACCCCATCCCTACCCCTCCCTCCGGCCGACTCATCATCTTTACCCCATTCGGGCTTGCAACCCTTGAATCTGCCTCCTGTCCCACCAGTGCCCTGCTCCCCTCACTCTCCCTATCCTCCTTTCACTGGGTCTCTGCTGCCCCTCACGGTCCCTGGGTCCTTTCCAGCCCCCTCAGCCACACAGAGACGGACGTGTTCCCCGCGGGCTTTAGTGGGAAGTGGCAGCCAGCTTTACTCAGGGCGGCCTCACTCCCACATGCCGACAGACTGTAGGGAGATGGCAGCATCTCGCTGGCTTCAGCCCTAGTGACAGTGACAGGAGATGGCATCATTTGGAATAGGGGAAACTCTGTGAGTTGGCACCTTTTATCATCTTATTGTGGGACAGGTAAAAACACCCCAAATCGCCAGAATGGGGATAAAACGGCAAAAGCTGCAGCACTGACAGCCCCGAGTGTGAGGCCCTGAGATGTGAGAAGGTGTCGCCATGAGGCAGCTCTGGGCATGTCCCGTT
>NW_027055523.1:0-7478 GCF_011386835.1 Chrysemys picta bellii | reverse complement strand
GAGTTAGAATTGGTTAAATGGAATCAATTACATACAGTAATGGCAAAGTTCTTGGTTCAGGCTTGCAGCAGCAATGGAATAAACTGCAGGTTCAAATCAAGTCTCTGGAATACATCCCCCCGCTGGGATGGGTCCTCAGTCCTTTGTTCAGAGCTTCAGCTTGTAGCAAAGTTCCTCCAGAGGTATGAAGCAGGATTGAAGACAAGATGGAGATGAGGCATCGGCCTTATATAGTCTTTTCCAGGTGTAAGACCAAATCTTTGTTCTTACTGTGGAAAATTACAACAAAATGGAGTCTGGAGTCACATGGGCAAGTTCCTGCATACTTTGCTGAGTCTCAAGGCATATTTGCCTTCTCTCAATGGGTCCATTGTATAGCTGATGGTCCTTAATGGGCCATCAAGCAGGCTAGGCAGAGCTAACACCAGTTTGTCTGGGATGTCACCCAGCAGCATAGCATAAGTTTGAAATACAGACAGTATAGAGCCAATATTTATAACTTCAACTACAAAATTGATACACACATATAGACAGCATAATCATAACCAGTAAACCATAACCTTGTCCTAGACACCCCATTTGACCCCCTTTACACAAGATTTGCGTGCCACTACAGGACCTTGGTTGCAACAATGATCTATATGGTCCCAGATTATATCAATAACGTCACATAGGGCATGGGAGTCCCTGGGGGTCTGTCTGGGGGCGGGGGTGTGAATATGGGGTAGGGGTGTGGATAAGGGTTGGGGCAGTCAGGGGACAGGTAGGGTTGTAGGGGGTTCTCAGGAGGGGGCAGTCAGGGGACAAGAAGCAGGGCGGCTTAGATAGGGGGTGGGGTTCTAGGGGGCAGTTAGTGGCAGGGGTCCCAGGAGGGGGCAGTCAGGGGACAAGGAGCGGGTGGGGGTTGGGGGTTCTGAGGGGGGCAATCAGGGGGTGGGAAGTGGGAGGGAGTGGATGGGGGCAGGGCAGGGGTGGGGCTAGAGCGGGGCTCCTCCCCCCTCCGCAGTGTCCTCTTTTTTGCTTGTGGAAATATGGTAACCCTACTTTGGAGAGCAAGAGGAGGCAGCTCTTGCCCAGACACTGTCCAATTGTCAGTGGCGCCCCCTACTGTTACCATTGCAACGTGACGCTGGTTGTTTCCCTGCAAAGTTACTGCTGGCTTGCTGGAGGTGGGACTGCCAAAAGGAGATGCTGTAACTGACTGAAATGAAAGCCTGAGCCAGAGCCCACTGAAGTGAATGGAGAGATTCCCACGGACTTCAGCAGGCTCTGGTGAAGGGTGATGGCTGCCATAGAGCTCTTTATGTATAACAACCCCCAGCTCTCATCTAGCGCTCTTCTTCAGTAGATCTCGAAGCACTTTACAAAGGAGAGAAGTATCATTGCCCCCATTTTACAGATGGGGAAACTGAGGCACGGGAGGGGAGGTCTCAGGTCACCTGAGCTCATCTGCTAGGCTTCACTGCCTCAAATGCCTTAAGCCATTTTATTTAAAGGGGAAATAAACAAAGGCTGTTCTGCACTTTCTACTCGCCTGTAACCCAATATTATAAAGGAACATACCATCAGACTGGATCAAATCAAAGCTCCTTCTGGTACTAGATGCTGTCTCCAGCTGTGTCCAAAATCAACCCCTTCAGAGGACAGAACCCTGCAATAGGCACTTACCTTATCCCCCCAGACAAAGTCCTGCTGGGAGCTGCGTTCTGACACTGTTCTTTAATAACAACAATTTTCTGGGTAGTCGTTATTTTATTGTACAACAAGGGGGTTTGGTTGGCATTGTTTTCTTTCCGATATCTAGGCTCTTGATCGCTCTTTGTATGTTTTGTATTTTGCAATACAAGAGTCTTTGCATTAATACCCAGTTTGGTTGAATGTATTCTGAAATTATTAGCAATTTATTTTTTAAGATTCAAGCAATCAAGCCTTATTATCCTGGCAGCTCATAGAAAGTCAATTTCAAGCCTGCATACTCTGGTATTTTCACGAGAGTGGAATAATCTGGGCCAGTTGTTCTCAAACTGTGGTCGGGAGGACCCCAAAGTGAGTTGCAAGCCCATTGTAATGGTGTCGCCAGGGCCAGCATTAGACTCGCCGGGACCCAGGACTGAAGCCGAAGCCTGAGTGCTCTGCCCCCCGCCCAGGGTCATGTAGTAATTTTTGTTGTCAGAAGGGGGTCATGGTGCAATGAAGTTTGAGAACCGCTGATGGGCTGTTGTCTCTCTTGCACTAAAATCTGCTTGGTCCAAACTAGGAGAATGCTGGGGCCCAGACACAGCTCCAGTTCTGGTCAAGCTGTAATTTAGGCCTTGCCTATACTTAGAGTTACACTGGTTTAATAAGACGCTGATTCTGGAAACACATATATGCTACCATGCATAACTGAAGTCAATGGAACTACTGCTGGTAATCGAGTTAAACGTGTTTCCAGGATCAGTGACTTTAATCTAATTTCATTAAACTGGTGCAAAAAGCAGAGTAGATGCTTTAAACATTATTTATATCTGTGACACTACAGCCCATATTCTTCACAATGATCATGTGAGGTGTCACTGGAAAAGTTATGATTTGCTGAATATATCCTATTTGTATGCATATATTATTTTGGTATCTGAAATTATGAATATTGACTAGGGATCTGCATTTCAAATGGGCTTACGCTGGAAAACACTCACAACCAGCCTTTCAGGTACAACAATGAAGACACCAGACGGGGCTGATGGCCCATCAGCAAAGACAATGGACTGTGGAATAGCTTAACCTTCCTCTGGGTGTTTTGGCCAGCCTGTAAGCAATGGCTGCTATAACACTGCAAGGGCATGTGACCAGACCACATGTTTCTAGACTCCATCTTGGGATGTCAGTATTTTTCCACAAACCAGTCTGGGAACCAAGTTTTGAAACAAAGGGTTCCCACCATATGCTAAAGCTATAAAAGGCAGGGGAGTGACATCTTCTGTTGTTCTTCACTCCCCACACAAGGAGACTCCTGGAAATATCTGAGGAACAAAGACTGAACTGGGGGGAGGAGGGGAGTGCTGGACCCAGGCTAAAGGGATTTTTTCATGTGTATGAAAAACCTGGGGATTCCAAGCTGTAAAGCAAGTGCAACTTGTATCTTAAGAATCTGCAGCCCACTTGTATCATCCATCAGGTTGAGAGACTGTTAAGTCAAATCCTATCTCTCTGGTATGTAAAGCTTAGTTTGCTTTTTCGTTTATAGACTAGGTAATCTGCGTTGATCTGTTTGCTATCACTTATAATCTTAGGTATCACTTAAAATCTATCTTTTGTAGTTAATAACTGTATGTTTTAATCTAAACCAGTGAGTTTGAGTGAAGTGCGAGGGAATCTTAGCTTGGAGGGGGTATTTCATTTCCTCTTCACATTGAGGGGGAGGCAAAGTGGATAATAAAATTCACACTGGTTGAGTTTGGACCAGGGCAAGATGGTACATTTCTGGGGTCCTAGGCTGGTAAGCTGGTGGTTATTTTGGCTGTAGCCTCCCTATTGTTGGATCACATGCAGTGGCTGGTCAGATAGTCTGCATGTTACTGCAGCTGGGTGTGTCCCTACCTGTGTGAATGCCGGTGGAATTGTAGGACCGGGAGCGGGTCTGCAGCTAGGTCTGCAGGAGCCCAGGCTGATGGGTCAGAGGGCTCAGTGGTAGCCCCATCTGTAAGGTGCTGATTCCCTCCTGTGCTGGGCTCCAGCTAATCCACAAGCCAGGAACTGGCCTTGTGTCTCCCAGAGCAGGTAGATCAGTCTCACAGCAGCAGCTCAGTCTGCTCCACATCACTCCAGGGCCAGGAACTCGCTCCTGCCTGACATAGGCAACAGGCTGAGCCTGCTCCAGCCCTGTTCCTAGTCCTACTCCAGCCCTGGTCTCGCTCCAGCCTTGCTCCACCCATGCCCTGCCCCGCCCCCTGAGTCCAGCTCCAACCACTAGGCCTGACCACCTCCATCACCTTTGCTGACACCATCACTTCCATAGGGAATGGCACTGAGGTTGCTGTGGGAACAGGAATTCTCAGGTTGCCAGGAGCCATTGTTCTATTTACCAGGACAGTCCGATGCCAGGACAGTGCCCCTGAGCGGTGGAGAGGACTAGGGCTGCATTAGGACACCTGAAGTGCAGCTGCTGGAGAGTCAGCAGAACCGCCCGGAGACAGCCACGCTTGCCTCCCAGCCCAGGAAGCCCAGAGACCCAGAGCGTAGACGTCTCTCAGAGCATCTCTGCCAGCAGGAGACATTGGGTGAGGAATAGAGCCGTCCCGCCTTCGGGCAGGAGCCATTCAGGAGACCCAGCGTGGGGGGAATCGGGCTGTGTGTGTACAATGTCTAGCACCGCGGGGCCCTGATCCGGGACTGAGCCCTCTGGGCAGTGCCGAAATACAAAGGAGAACAGCAGGGCTGGAGGATTTACAGGCTCTGTGTGAGGAGGGCTGGTTGGGTTGAGCCAGCAGTGAGTCCCCAGTAACACAGAGCTGCGCTAGTGATGGAAGATCTATTTTGTCTTCCCTACTTAGCACAGTTCAAAACTGAGCACTGACCAGCTGCAAGGATTCTGGCTGGCCCTGGTATGGTTGTAGCAGCAGACTCAATGTTCGGGAAAAGCGAGATATGTGCAATAGACAATGTAGTTCCCATCTGGGCACCAGCCAGCTCCTGTGCCCCAGAGAGCTCTCACAGCTCCCACTGAACCAGGGACAAAGGGGGCAGGAGGTTGGAAGAGAAGGTGCCAGCCTGGGACCCAGGAGACCCATGGTCATTTCCCAGCTCTGCCACAGATGCTCTGCGTGGCCTCGGGCAAATCCCTTATTCCCTCTGTGCTGCAGTTCCCTGTCTGTTGAGTGGAGGTAGCAGCCAGGCCGTGCCCTGCAGGGGGCGGTTAGAATAAATGCAATCGAGGTTGGACAGTGCTCTGATGCCACGGGGATGAGGGCCAGGATGGTGCCTAAGACAGACCAAAAGCAAGGGGGAGCTACACAACTGGTGGTGAGAGGGGTTTGGCCTTTGACAGTCTGCTCTAGGTGGGGAAGGACAGGCTCTAAAGCCCCAGCCAGGCCAAAACTAATCTGGGCTGGGGCATCCCAGGGCTGGGCAGTCACACACTGGCTGGCTTGTGACTCGCCTGCCTATTGTGACATGCCCCCTGCTGGCTGGCACAGCCTCATCCCCTCACTGCCAGGCTTGGCTCTGGCAGAGCGAGAGCTGGCACGTGCCGCTGGGAAAGCTGATCCGGCCGTTTCAGCTCCGCCACTGGTAGCAGAAAGTGGGTGGCCCATATACACGCTGGCTTCTGCCCACCCCTGATTCCAGGTAGGAGAATCTTCTACTACCCGCCTCTGCTTTTCCATTGCATCGCCAGCCACACCGAGCCTTCCCCGGGCTCCTGGCTGGGCGGCGCATGTCTACCAAGTGCCCCTTTATCCCCCCACCTAGAGACTTAAGAAATGCATAGGAGAAACTGAGGCACCCCTACAGTATTCAGAGAAAACATTAAGAACAGTCCCACTTGGTCACAGTGAGGGAGTTGGGGGGCAGTAAGCCAGACACCCACATCTGCACTTCACTCCTCGTCCCCAGCCAGCTCCAAACTGAAACTCTCCAGCCCCTTCTCTCTGGCCTTTGTCTCTTTCCTGGGCCAGGAGGTCACCTGATCTCTTTGTTCTCCAACACCTTTAGCTATCCCCTTGCAGGGGGGAAGGGCCCCGGCCATTAGTTGCCAGGAGACAGAGTGTCGGCCATTTATGCACACTGGCCTTTATCCCCCCACCTAGAGACTTAAGAAATGCATAGGGGAAACTGAGGCACCCCTCCAGTATTCAGAGGAAACATTAAGAACAGTCCCACTTGGTCACAGTGAGGGAGTTGGAGAGTCTGTGGGAAGCCCCCTCTCTTGTGAAATCAACCACCCCCACACGATGCGGGCTGCTCCAGATCGGGGGAAGGGGCCAGCTGTGAATTTGGAGCCAGATCCTGGTTTGGATCTGAATCCACCGGCGCTGCGGAGCGTTCAGCTGTGGGGAGCTGGCTCCCGCCCGTGCCAGATCACAAAGTGCCACTTCAGCCAGCCGCCTGCCAGGCTCTGACAGCGCCCTGTGTGGAGCTGCAGCTGGGCCCCCCAGAGCCGAGCTGCTGCTCCTCCTCCCTGCTGGCCAGCCGGCCGCAGCTCCTCAGCACCTGCCCCCTCAGCCCCACCTGAGAGCTCCTGCCTCCCCAATCTCCTCCCTGGCGCTGCACCTCGACCCCTGCACCTGACATGTCAATACCCAGCGGGGCCGGGAGCCAAGCGTCCCGGGAGCCATCTGTAAGGTGCTGATTCCCTCCTGTGCTGGGCTCCAGCTAATCCACAAGCCAGGAACTGGCCTTGTGTCTCCCAGAGCAGGTAGATCGGTCTCACAGCAGCAGCTCCGTCTGCTCCACATCACTCCTGGGCCAGGAACTCGCTCCTGCCTGACATAGGCAACAGGCAGAGCTTGCTCCAGCCCTGTTCCTAGTCCTACTCCAGCCCTGGTCTCGCTCCAGCCTTGCTCCACCCATGCCCTGCCCCGCCCCCTGAGTCCAGCTCCAACCACTAGGCCTGACCACCTCCATCATCTTTGCTGACACCATCACTTCCATAGGAACTGGCACTGAGGTTGCCGGGGGAACAGGCATTCTCAGGTTGCCAGGAGCCATTGTTCTATTTACCAGGACAGTCCGATGCCAGGACAGTGCCCCTGAGCGGTGGAGAGGACTAGGGCTGCATTAGGACACCTGAAGTGCAGCTGCTGGAGAGTCAGCAGAACCGCCCGGAGACAGCCACGCTTGCCTCCCAGCCCGGGAAGCCCAGAGACCCAGAGCGTAGACGTCTCTCAGAGCATCTCTGCCAGCAGGAGACATTGGGTGAGGTATAGAGCCGTCCCGCCTTCGGGCAGGAGCCATTCAGGAGACCCAGCGTGGGGGGAATCGGGCTGTGTGTGTACAATGTCTAGCACCGCGGGGCCCTGATCCGGGACTGAGCCCTCTGGGCACTGGCGAAATACAAAGGAGAACAGCAGGGCTGGAGGATTTACAGGCTCCGTGTGAGGAGGGCTGGTTGGGTTGAGCCAGCAGTGAGTCCCCAGTAACACAGAGCTGCGCTAGCGATGGAAGATCTATTTTGTCTTCCCTACCTAGCACAGTTCACAGCTTAGCACTGACCAGCTGCAAGGATCCTGGCTGGCCCTGGTATGGTTGTAGCAGCAGACTCAATGTTTGGGAAAAGCGAGATATGTGCAATAGGCAATGTAGTTCCATCTGGGCACCAGCCAGCTCTTGTGCCCCAGAGAGCTCTCACAGCTCACCCTGAACCAGGGACAAAGGGGGCAGGAGGTTGGAAGAGAAGGTGCCAGCCTGGGACCCAGGAGACCCATGGTCATTTCCCAGCTCTGCCACAGATGCTCTGCGTGGCCTCGGGCAAATCCCTTATTCCTTCTGTGCTGCGGTTC
>NW_027055522.1:0-7482 GCF_011386835.1 Chrysemys picta bellii | reverse complement strand
CTTCAACTTATCGGTTGTTAAATTTAGAAGCCCTTTTAGAACCGGTCCCGCGCAGGACAACTGGTTCTAAAAGGGCTTCTAAATTTAACAACCGGTTCCCACGAACCGGCTCCCGCTCACCACTGGAGACTCCCCTTGCCGCTCTCACCCTAGGAGCCAGAGACCTCCCAGCAGGGCTGGTGAGTGCGGCCAGGGAAGGGGGAAGGGTGTGGTGGAGTGAGTGGGAGGTTTGCGGGGGGTGCTGGGCTGTGAGGGTGTGGAGGCGCTGGGCAGTGGGGGAGGTTTGTGTGTTTTGGGGTGCTAGGCAGTGAGGGAGATCTCATAGACTCATAGACTCTAAGGTCAGAAGGGACCATTATGATCATCTAGTCTGACCTCCCACATGATGTGGGCCACAAAACCTGACCCACCCACTCCTGGAAGAATTCTCTCCCTTGACTTAGCTGTTGAACTCCCCAAATCATTATTTAAAGACTTCAAGTTGCTGAGAATCCTCAAGCAAGCGACCCCTGCCCCATGCTGCGGAGGAAGGCGAAAAACCTTCAGGGCCTCTGCCAGTCTACCCTGGAGGAAAATTCCTTCCCGACCCCAAATATGGCCATCAGCTGAACCCCGAGCATGCGGGCAAGATTCTCTAGCCAGACCGCCTGGAAAAGTTCTCTGTAGTAACTTTTAATATCCCATCATTGACCATTGTTATTGACCTATTGACTAAAATCACTGTATCCCATCAAACCATCCCTTCCATAAACTTATCAAGCTTAATCTTAAAGCCAGAGAGGTCTTTCGCCCCCACTATTTCCCTTGAAAGGCTGTTCCAAAACTTCACCCCTCTGATGGTTAGAAACTGTCGTCTAATTTCGAGCCTAAACTTCCCGACGGCCAGTTTATATCCATTCGTTCTAGTGTCCACATTAGTACTGAGCTGAAATAATTGCTCTCCCTCCCTGGTATTTAAAGAGAGCAATCATATCCCCCCTCAGCCTTCTTTTGGTTAAGGTAAACAGACCTAGCTCCTCGAGTCTCCTTTCATACGGCAGATTTTCCATTCCTCGGATCATCCTAGTGGCCCTTCTCTGTACCCGTTCCAGTTTGATTTCATCCTTTTTAAACATGGGAGACCAGAACTGCACACAATACTCCAAATGAGGTCTCACCAGTGCCTTGTATAACGGAACCAGCACCTCTTTATCCCTACTAGAAATACCTCGCCTAATGCATCCCAAGACCGCATTAGCTTTTTTCACGGCCACGTCACATTGCCGACTCATAGTCATCCTGCGATCAACCAGGACTCCGAGGTCCTTCTCCTCTAATGCGTTACATCCAACTGATGCGTCCCCAGATTATAACTAAAATTCTTGTTAGTTATCCCTAAATGCATAACCTTACACTTCTCACTATTAAATTTCATCTTATTACTATTACTCCAGTTTACAAGCTCATCCAAATCTCCCTGGGGGATATCCCGATCCTTCTCCGAATTGGCAATACCTCCCAACTTTGTGTCATCCGCAAACTTTATCAGCCCACTCCTACATTTGGTTCCGAGGTCAGTAATGAATAGATTAAATAAAATCGGACCCAAAACCGAACCTTGAGGAACTCCACTGGTAACCTCCCTCCAACCTGACAGTTCATCTTTTAGTACGACCCGCTGCAGTCTCCCCTTTAACCAGTTCCTTATCCACCTATGGATTTTCATATCGATCCCCATCTTTTCCAATTTAACCAATAATTCCTCATGCGGTACCGTATCAAACGCTTTACTGAAATCGAGGTATATTAGATCCACCACATTTCCTTTATCTAAAAAATCTGTTACTTTCTCAAAGAAGGAGATCAGGTTGGTTTGGCACGATCTACCTTTCGTAAAACCGTGTTGTAATTTGTCCCAATTGGCATTGACCTCAAGGTCCTTAACTATTTTCTCCTTCAAAATGTTTTCCAAGACCTTGCATATTACAGATGTTAGACTAACCGGCCTGTAGTTACCCGGGTCACTTTTTTTCCCCTTCTTGAAAATAGGAACCACATTAGCTATTCTCCAGTCAAACGGTACCACCCCCGAGTTTATGGATTCATTAAAAATTATCGCTAACGGGCTTACAATTTCCCGTGCCAGTTCTTTTAATATTCTCGGATGAAGATCATCCGGTCTGCCCGATTTAGTCCCGTTAAGCTGTTCAAATTTGGCTTCTACCTCGGATACGGTAATGTCAATCCCCACTCCTTTATTCCCATCCGTCTCGCTTCTACTATTCCTCAGCCTTTCATTAGCCTCATTAATACCGATGCAAAATATTCATTTAGATATTGTGCCATGCCTAGATTATCCTTAATCTCCACTCCATCTACATTCTTAAGCGGTCCCACTTCTTCTTTCTTTGTTTTCTTCCTATTTATATGGCTATAAAAGCTCTTACTATTGGTTTTAATTCCCCTCACAAGGTCCAACTCTACTCAGCTTTTGGCTTTTCTCACTCCATCTCTACATGCTCTGACCTCAATAAGGTAGGTTTCTTTGCTGATCCCCCCCCTCTTCCACGCCCTGTACGCTTCCTGTTTTTTCTTAATGACCCCTCTGAGATGCTTGCTCATCCAGCTCAGTCTAAATCTCCTGCCTACGAACCGTTTTCCCTTTCTTGGGATACACGCCTCTGACAGCTCCTGCAACTTCAACTTGAAATAATCCCAGGCGCCTTCCGCCTTTAGATCCCTAAATATGTTAGTCCAATCCACTTCCCTAACCAGTCTCCTTAATGTATTAAAGTTAGCCCTTTTGAAATCGTAAACCTTAGTCTCCGATTTAATTCTGTTAATCTTTCCATTTAGTTTAAATGGAATTAGCTCATGATCACTTGAGCCAAGGTTGTCCCCTACATCCATTTCCTCAACGAGGTCCTCACTACTCACCAGCACCAAATCTAAAATGGCATCCCCCCTCGTCGGTTCAGCAACTACTTGATGAAGGAATTCATCAGCTATTACGTCTAGGAAAATCTGAGTCCTATTATTGTTATTAGCATTTGTTCCCTAATCTATATCTGGGAAGTTAAAGTCTCCCATGATTACACAGTTCCTATTAGTATTTACTTCCCTAAAAACGTTAATGAGTTCTCTGTCCCTATCCAGGCTAGATCCCGGCGGTCTATAGCACACCCCAAGCACTATCCAGGGGAGGCTCTAGTAGTTCTTTTACCCAATGTGAGTAATGCCCAGACAGATTCCGTCTTATCCATTCCATCGCTTATTATTTATTTACAGTTTACCTCATTATTGACATACAATGCTACTCCCCCACCTTTACCTTTGATCCGGTCTTTCCTAAACAGCACATACCCTTCCATACCTGTACTCCAGTCATGACTACTGTTCCACCACGTTTCAGTTATTCCTACGATATCCGGTTTCATTTCTCGGACCAGGAGCTCCAATTCCTCCATTTTGTTACCTAGGCTTCTCGCATTGGTGTATAAACATCTTAATTTATGCCTTTTGGCCTCTCTCACATTCTCCCATTTGATATGGACACCGTACTGCTAGTATGACCCATTAGTCTGGTATCCACGCCCCTCCTCCTTATGTCCAATCTCTTCCCCCTGGCTGTATCTGTTCTTATCTCATTGTCCTCCCTCTCAATGTTATAATCTGGTGTGGAGATTAACTGGACATCTCCCAACCGTCTCCCCCAAATTCCTAGTTTAAAGCTCATTTGATGAGATGAGCCAGCCTCCCTCCCAGAAGTCTATTTCCTTCCCTACTCAGGTGAAGTCCGTCCCGTGAGAACAGTTTTCTGTCCCCGAAAGCCTCCCAGTGGCCATACATCCCAAAGCCCTCTTTATAGCACCACTCCCTTAGCCAACTATTTATCATCACAATCCTTTCACCCCTTTACTGCCCTTCTCTAGGAACAGGCAGAATCCCACTGAAGATGATCTGAGCCTCGAATTCCTTAAGCGTCTTCCCCAGCCTGGCATAATCTCCCTTGATTCTCTCTAGCGAGAACCTAGCCGTGTCATTTCTTCCTACGTGAAGGATGATCAAGGGGTTCTTAGCGGCTCCTTTTAGGATCCTTTTCAGCTGCAAGTCCACATCCCGTATCTTAGCGCCCGGGAGACAGCACACCCTTCTGTTCTCTGGGTCCGCCCTGGTTACAGGCCTGTCCAACCTCCTCAGTAAGGAGTCCCCAATCACGTACACCTGCCTTTGCCTGGTGGCAGTGCGATCTACTAATCTATCCCCTGTTCACCTCTAGTTGCAACCCCTGTCCATTCCTATTTTCCCTTATAGTCCCCCTTACGTCATCCTGTCTCCTCCCGGGGCCCAGAATTGGTGCTGTCTCCATCAATTCCTCCCCTCTTTCTATGGGACTAGCTGCTCGTCTCTTTTTCCTCACCCTGCCCCCTTCAGTTACCACCTGCTGCACCCCTTCCTCGTTCTCCAAACCTGTTCCTGAGCTCTATTTCTCCTTCACTGCCCTCCTTTTCCTTTGCCTGCTTCTCACAGTCACATGCTTCCACTGCCCTTGTTCTCCCCCCGGCATTCCCCCCTCACAGGTCTTAGCCCCTGCTACCACCGTACCCCTGAGCATTCCCCTTCAGCCCCCACTTGCCTTTGCTCCATCAGATGCTCGAACCTCCTTCTAAACTCTATCAGGGTATCTACCTGCATCTCCAAGCCTCAGATCTTTTCTTCCAGCAGTTCCATTAGGCAGCAGTTCATGCACACATACCTCTGTTCAGATACCGCTGCTAGGACCATGTACATACCGCAGCTGCCGCATGCAATCATCTGCATTGTGTCACCTGCGGCTTGGCTCATGGCTGCTGTTGCCTGGGCCCGCCTGCTCAGCTGTGCCCTCTGCACCAGGGGAAATACAGCACAAAGGGCACCACGCCCTCCTACCTCCCCTTCCACCTCCTCCAATGGAACTCCCACTCAAACTCCCATTAGCAGCCCTGTTCACTGCCTCCTGTGCCGCTGCTCGCAGCTGTTGCCGCTGCCTGGCTGGGTGGCCGCTTTTATAGGCCCTCTCCTCAGCCAAGCTCCGCCCGCAATCAGGGCTCAGCTGCCCGCCCAGCACGCTGCCCCTACAGGCCTCTACACATACAAGCAATACAAAGACAGACGCAAATACAGGTACCTTCTCCAATGGAACTCCCACTCAAGGATCTGTGTGTGTCAGTGCACTGGGGGTCTGTGTGGGGCATTGTTTAGTTGTGGTGGTGGGGCTGTGGGGAAGGGCACTGGGAGGGAGGGAGGGAGGAGAAATCTGTGTGTATTGGGAAACTAGCGAGTGGGGGTTTCTATGTGGGGTGCTGATGTGTATTAAGAGTTACTAGCTGGATTGAGGACTGATAGATTTGGACAGAGTTTATATTGAATGGGCAAATGAAAAAGATTGCAGGGAAAAACAGTAAGGTTAGTTTAGCAGTCTTTGACATTTCGACCAATAAAGAAATTAAAATGCATTTGTAATTACATATCTTATTCTTGGCTGATAATCATTTATTGATATTTTTTAGGAAAATTTTCCATTTAAAACACAAACTTTTGTTTTTCTTTTTTTACTTATGATGTCTCTATCGGAAAACCCATATAAATTGACACAAATTGCAAATTAAAACTTTTTAAATGTATAAGCATTTTACTCACTTGGGCGCATTTGCCTCATGGCACACAAATTTGAACTCTGCTTCAAAAATTTGCACAGAAGAAATTTTTCTTTTACCTTAATTATACTATCTTAGGAGCCCGCTATAACATAGTACCAAGGTTCAATACAAAGTCATATAAAAGTTATACAAAAATCTCTGCATTATGCATTTATCTACAACTGCATTGACTGACTGCTGTGTGCAGTAATATAGTGACCCCTGGACCTACAGGCTTCCACACACCGTCAGTGCCTTGAAAATTTGCTGTTCTCTACTAAGGTTTTTCACTAAACTGGCTGCTTTAATTATTTTTTCATTTGGGCTCAATTTGGCGGGACTGGGATGCTTAGTTTCAAAGTGCCACCGAAGGTTGTATTCTTTCGGAACGGCTAACGTTTCGCGACACACGAGGCACAGTATTTTGTCTTTGGAAATAGTACATAAGTATTTATTCGTCCATTCAGTGTTGAAAACTCTGTGCTCTGATTCTATTTTTCTCTTTTTGTTTTCACTCATGGTATCCATTATGAAGCTCAAGATTTTGTTGAATAAATTCACACACAAGGGAAACAGTCACAGTCACACAGAAAGAGAAGAGATATCTCACGGTGCATGGCACACTAGCAAGGCACTGACAGTGTGTGGAAGCCTGTAGGTCCAGGGGTCACTATATTACTGCACACAGCAGTCAATCAATGCAGTTGTAGATAAATCTCTGCATTATGCATTTTTGTATAACTTTTATATGACTTTGTATTGAACTTTGGTACTATGTTTACATCAGCACATCTTAATACACATCAGCACCCCACTCGCTAGTTTCCCAATACACACAGATTTCTCCTCCCTCCCTCCCTCCCAGTGCCCTCCCCCACAGCCCCACCACCACAACTAAACAATGCCCCACACAGACCCCCAGTGCCCTGACACACACAGATCTCCCTCACTGCCCAGCACCCCCCAACAGGCCCCCACTGCCTAGCACCCCAAAACACACAAACCTCCCCCACTGCCCAGCGCCTCCACACCCTCACAGCCCAGCACCCCCCGCACACCTCCCAGACACTCACTCCACCACACCCTTCCCCCTTCCCTGGCCACACTCACCAACCCTGCTGGGAGGTCTCTGGCTCCTAGGGTGAGAGCGGCAAGGGAAGTCTCCAGTGGTGAGCGGGAGCCGGTTCACGGGAACCGGTTGTTAAATTTAGAAGCCCTTTTAGAACCAGTTGTCCTGCGCGGGACCGGTTCTAAAAGGGCTTCTAAATTTAACAACCGGTAAGTTGAAGTGACCAGGACCATAGCTGCGGGGGAGCAGAGGGAGCGGCTGCTCCCCCTGAGCACATTATCCAAAAGTGACGCCTTAGGAGCCGACCTCATAGGTGCTCCAGCTGTCTGCCCCGCTCCCCGGCCCCAGCTCGCCTCCGCCTCTGAACACTCCGCCCCGCTTCTCCCCCTCTTCCCCCTGGCTTCCCGCGAATCAGCTGTTCGCGCGGGAAGCCTGGGAGGGCAGAGAAGCAAGCGGCAGCTTCGTGCTCAAGCCCAGGGAGGCGGAGACAGAGCGGAGGGGAGCTGGGGAGGGGGGAGCCGTCCGCGCCACAGCAGGTAACCCCGGGGGAGGGGCACGCAGGGAAACTGCTCCCCGCCCCAGCTCACCTCCGCTCTGCCTCCCTGGGCCTGAGCACGAAGCCGCTGCTTGCTTCCCAGTCCTTCCAGGCTTCCTGCGCAAACAGCTGATTGGCGGGAAGCGGCGGGGTGCAAGCTCAGACTGACCCGGTGTTCCAGGCACTGCGCGGTGGCAGCATGGCCCGGCTCCAGCCGAGCG
>NW_027055521.1:0-7482 GCF_011386835.1 Chrysemys picta bellii | reverse complement strand
GGCCCCTTAGAGACTAGCAAACCTGGTTTGCTAGCGATGCAGTGCCTGGTGTCAGAGGCCTGTGGCCCCTTAGAGACTAGCAAACCTGGTTTGCTAGCGATGCAGTGCCTGGTGTCAGAGGCCTGTGGCCCCTTAGAGACTAGCAAACCCGGTTTGCTAGCGATGCAGTGCCTGGTGTCAGAGGCCTGTGGCCCCTTAGAGACTAGCAAACCTGGTTTGCTAGCGATGCAGTGCCTGGTGTCAGAGGCCTGTGGCCCCTTAGAGACTAGCAAACCTGGTTTGTTAGAGATGCAGTGCCTTGTGTCAGACCTGTGGCCCCTTAGAGACTAGCAAACCTGGTTTGCTAGAGATGCAGTGCCTTGTGTCACAGACCTGCGGCCCCTTAGAGGACTAGCAAACTTGGTTTGCTAGAGATGCAGTGCCTTGTGTCAGAGACCTGTGGCCCCTTAGAGACAAGCAAACTTGGTTTGCTAGCGATGCAGTGCCTTGTGTCAGAGACCTGTGGCCCCTTAGAGACAAGCAAACTTGGTTTGCTAGAGATGCAGTGCCTTGTGTCAGAGACCTGTGGCCCCTTAGAGACTAGCAAACTTGGTTTGCTAGCGATGCAGTGCCTTGTGTCAGAGACCTGTGGCCCCTTAGAGACTAGCAAACTTGGTTTGCTAGCGATGCAGTGCCTTGTGTCAGAGACCTGTGGCCCCTTAGAGACTAGCAAACTTGGTTTGCTAGAGATGCAGTGCCTTGTGTCAGAGACCTGTGGCCCCTTAGAGACTAGCAAACCTGGTTTGCTAGAGATGCAGTGCCTGGTGTCAGGCCTGTGGCCCCTTAGAGACTAGCAAACCTGGTTTGCTAGCGATGCAGTGCCTTGTGTCAGGCCTGTGGCCCCTTAGAGACTAGCAAACCTGGTTTGCTAGAGATGCAGTGCCTGGTGTCAGGCCTGTGGCCCCTTAGAGACTAGCAAACCTGGTTTGCTAGAGATGCAGTGCCTGGTGTCAGGCCTGTGGCCCCTTAGAGACTAGCAAACTTGGTTTGCTAGAGATGCAGTGCCTTGTGTCAGAGACCTGTGGCCCCTTAGAGACTAGCAAACTTGGTTTGCTAGAGATGCAGTGCCTTGTGTCACAGACCTGTGGCCCCTTAGAGACTAGCAAACCTGGTTTGCTAGAGATGCAGTGCCTTGTGTCAGAGACCTGTGGCCCCTTAGAGACTAGCAAACTTGGTTTGCTAGAGATGCAGTGCCTTGTGTCAGAGACCTGTGGCCCCTTAGAGACTAGCAAACTTGGTTTGCTAGCGATGCAGTGCCTTGTGTCAGAGACCTGTGGCCCCTTAGAGACTAGCAAACTTGGTTTGCTAGCGATGCAGTGCCTTGTGTCAGAGACCTGTGGCCCCCTTAGAGACTAGCAAACTTGGTTTGCTAGAGATGCAGTGCCTTGTGTCAGAGACCTGTGGCCCCTTAGAGACTAGCAAACCTGGTTTGCTAGAGATGCAGTGCCTGGTGTCAGGCCTGTGGCCCCTTAGAGACTAGCAAACCTGGTTTGCTAGAGATGCAGTGCCTGGTGTCAGGGCCTGTGGCCCCTTAGAGACTAGCAAACCTGGTTTGCTAGCGATGCAGTGCCTTGTGTCAGGCCTGTGGCCCCTTAGAGACTAGCAAACCTGGTTTGCTAGAGATGCAGTGCCTGGTGTCAGGCCTGTGGCCCCTTAGAGACTAGCAAACCTGGTTTGCTAGAGATGCAGTGCCTGGTGTCAGGCCTGTGGCCCCTTAGAGACTAGCAAACCTGGTTTGCTAGAGATGCAGTGCCTGGTGTCAGGCCTGTGGCCCCTTAGAGACTAGCAAACCTGGTTTGCTAGAGATGCAGTGCCTTGTGTCAGAGACCTGTGGCCCCTTAGAGACTAGCAAACTTGGTTTGCTAGAGATGCAGTGCCTTGTGTCAGAGACCTGTGGCCCCTTAGAGACTAGCAAACTTGGTTTGCTAGAGATGCAGTGCCTTGTGTCACAGACCTGTGGCCCCTTAGAGACTAGCAAACCTGGTTTGCTAGAGATGCAGTGCCTTGTGTCAGAGACCTGTGGCCCCTTAGAGACTAGCAAACCTGGTTTGCTAGAGATGCAGTGCCTGGTGTCAGGCCTGTGGCCCCTTAGAGACTAGCAAACTTGGTTTGCTAGAGATGCAGTGCCTGGTGTCAGGCCTGTGGCCCCTTAGAGACTAGCAAACCTGGTTTGCTAGAGATGCAGTGCCTGGTGTCAGGGCCTGTGGCCCCTTAGAGACTAGCAAACCTGGTTTGCTAGAGATGCAGTGCCTGGTGTCAGACCTGTGGCCCCTTAGAGACTAGCAAACCTGGTTTGCTAGAGATGCAGTGCCTTGTGTCAGACCTGTGGCCCCTTAGAGACTAGAAAACCTGGTTTGCTAGAGATGCAGTGCCTTGTGTCACAGACCTGTGGCCCCTTAGAGACTAGCAAACTTGGTTTGCTAGAGATGCAGTGCCTTGTGTCAGAGACCTGTGGCCCCTTAGAGACAAGCAAACTTGGTTTGCTAGAGATGCAGTGCCTTGTGTCAGAGACCTGTGGCCCCTTAGAGACTAGCAAACTTGGTTTGCTAGCGATGCAGTGCCTTGTGTCAGAGACCTGTGGCCCCTTAGAGACTAGCAAACTTGGTTTGCTAGCGATGCAGTGCCTTGTGTCAGAGACCTGTGGCCCCTTAGAGACTAGCAAACTTGGTTTGCTAGAGATGCAGTGCCTTGTGTCAGAGACCTGTGGCCCCTTAGAGACTAGCAAACCTGGTTTGCTAGAGATGCAGTGCCTGGTGTGAGGCCTGTGGCCCCTTAGAGACTAGCAAACCTGGTTTGCTAGAGATGCAGTGCCTGGTGTGAGGCCTGTGGCCCCTTAGAGACTAGCAAACCTGGTTTGCTAGCGATGCAGTGCCTGGTGTGAAGCCTGTGGCCCCTTAGAGACTAGCAAACCTGGTTTGCTAGCGATGCAGTGCCTTGTGTCAGGCCTGTGGCCCCTTAGAGACTAGCAAACCTGGTTTGCTAGAGATGCAGTGCCTGGTGTCAGGCCTGTGGCCCCCTTAGAGACTAGCAAACCTGGTTTGCTAGAGATGCAGTGCCTGGTGTCAGGCCTGTGGCCCCTTAGAGACTAGCAAACCTGGTTTGCTAGAGATGCAGTGCCTGGTGTCAGGCCTGTGGCCCCTTAGAGACTAGCAAACCTGGTTTGCTAGAGATGCAGTGCCTGGTGTCAGACCTGTGGCCCCTTAGAGACTAGCAAACCTGGTTTGCTAGAGATGCAGTGCCTGGTGTCAGACCTGTGGCCCCTTAGAGACTAGCAAACCTGGTTTGCTAGAGATGCAGTGCCTTGTGTCACAGACCTGTGGCCCCTTAGAGACTAGCAAACTTGGTTTGCTAGAGATGCAGTGCCTTGTGTCAGAGACCTGTGGCCCCTTAGAGACTAGCAAACTTGGTTTGCTAGAGATGCAGTGCCTTGTGTCAGAGACCTGTGGCCCCTTAGAGACTAGCAAACTTGGTTTGCTAGCGATGCAGTGCCTTGTGTCAGAGACCTGTGGCCCCTTAGAGACTAGCAAACTTGGTTTGCTAGCGATGCAGTGCCTTGTGTCAGAGACCTGTGGCCCCTTAGAGACTAGCAAACTTGGTTTGCTAGAGATGCAGTGCCTTGTGTCAGAGGCCTGTGGCCCCTTAGAGACTAGCAAACCTGGTTTGCTAGAGATGCAGTGCCTGGTGTGAGGCCTGTGGCCCCTTAGAGACTAGCAAACCTGGTTTGCTAGAGATGCAGTGCCTGGTGTGAGGCCTGTGGCCCCTTAGAGACTAGCAAACCTGGTTTGCTAGAGATGCAGTGCCTGGTGTCAGGCCTGTGGCCCCTTAGAGACTAGCAAACCTGGTTTGCTAGAGATGCAGTGCCTGGTGTCAGGCCTGTGGCCCCTTAGAGACTAGCAAACCTGGTTTGCTAGAGATGCAGTGCCTGGTTTCAGGCCTGTGGCCCCTTAGAGACTAGCAAACCTGGTTTGCTAGAGATGCAGTGCCTTGTGTCAGAGACCTGTGGCCCCTTAGAGACTAGCAAACCTGGTTTGCTAGAGATGCAGTGCCTTGTGTCAGAGACCTGTGGCCCCTTAGAGACTAGCAAACTTGGTTTGCTAGAGATGCAGTGCCTGGTGTCACAGACCTGTGGCCCCTTAGAGACTAGCAAACCTGGTTTGCTAGAGATGCAGTGCCTGGTGTCAGAGACCTGTGGCCCCTTAGAGACTAGCAAACTTGGTTTGCTAGAGATGCAGTGCCTTGTGTCACAGACCTGTGGCCCCTTAGAGACTAGCAAACCTGGTTTGCTAGAGATGCAGTGCCTTGTGTCAGAGACCTGTGGCCCCTTAGAGACTAGCAAACCTGGTTTGCTAGAGATGCAGTGCCTTGTGTCACAGACCTGTGGCCCCTTAGAGACTAGCAAACTTGGTTTGCTAGAGATGCAGTGCCTTGTGTCACAGACCTGTGGCCCCTTAGAGACTAGCAAACCTGGTTTGCTAGAGATGCAGTGCCTTTTGTCACAGACCTGTGGCCCCTTAGAGACTAGCAAACCTGGTTTGCTAGAGATGCAGTGCCTTTTGTCACAGACCTGTGGCCCCTTAGAGACTAGCAAACCTGGTTTGCTAGCGATGCAGTGCCTTGTGTCAGAGACCTGTGGCCCCCTTAGAGACTAGCAAACCTGGTTTGCTAGCGATGCAGTGCCTGGTGTCACAGACCTGTGGCCCCTTAGAGACTAGCAAACCTGGTTTGCTAGCGATGCAGTGCCTGGTGTCAGAGACCTGTGGCCCCTTAGAGACTAGCAAACCTGGTTTGCTAGCGATGCAGTGCCTGGTGTCAGAGACCTGTGGCCCCTTAGAGACTAGCAAACCTGGTTTGCTAGCGATGCAGTTGCCTGGTGTCAGAGACCTGTGGCCCCTTAGAGACTAGCAAACCTGGTTTGCTAGCGATGCAGTGCCTGGTGTCAGAGACCTGTGGCCCCTTAGAGACTAGCAAACCTGGTTTGCTAGCGATGCAGTGCCTGGTGTCAGAGACCTGTGGCCCCTTAGAGACTAGCAAACCTGGTTTGCTAGCGATGCAGTGCCTGGTGTCAGAGACCTGTGGCCCCTTAGAGACTAGCAAACCTGGTTTGCTAGCGATGCAGTGCCTGGTGTCAGAGACCTGTGGCCCCTTAGAGACTAGCAAACCTGGTTTGCTAGCGATGCAGTGCCTGGTGTCAGAGACCTGTGGCCCCTTAGAGACTAGCAAACCTGGTTTGCTAGCGATGCAGTGCCTGGTGTCAGAGACCTGTGGCCCCTTAGAGACTAGCAAACCTGGTTTGCTAGCGATGCAGTGCCTGGTGTCAGAGGCCTGTGGCCCCTTAGAGACTAGCAAACCTGGTTTGCTAGCGATGCAGTGCCTGGTGTCAGAGGCCTGTGGCCCCTTAGAGGACTAGCAAACCTGGTTTGCTAGCGATGCAGTGCCTGGTGTCAGAGGCCTGTGGCCCCTTAGAGACTAGCAAACCTGGTTTGCTAGCGATGCAGTGCCTGGTGTCAGAGGCCTGTGGCCCCTTAGAGACTAGCAAACCTGGTTTGCTAGCGATGCAGTGCCTGGTGTCAGAGGCCTGTGGCCCCTTAGAGACTAGCAAAACCTGGTTTGCTAGCGATGCAGTGCCTGGTGTCAGAGGCCTGTGGCCCCTTAGAGACTAGCAAACCTGGTTTGCTAGCGATGCAGTGCCTGGTGTCAGAGGCCTGTGGCCCCTTAGAGACTAGCAAACCCGGTTTGCTAGCGATGCAGTGCCTGGTGTCAGAGGCCTGTGGCCCCTTAGAGACTAGCAAACCCGGTTTGCTAGCGATGCAGTGCCTGGTGTCAGAGGCCTGTGGCCCCCTTAGAGACTAGCAAACCCGGTTTGCTAGCGATGCAGTGCCTGGTGTCAGAGGCCTGTGGCCCCTTAGAGGACTAGCAAACCCGGTTTGCTAGCGATGCAGTGCCCGGTGTCAGAGGCCTGTGGCCCCTTAGAGACTAGCAAACCCGGTTTGCTAGCGATGCAGTGCCCGGTGTCAGAGGCCTGTGGCCCCTTAGAGACTAGCAAACCCGGTTTGCTAGCGATGCAGTGCCCGGTGTCAGAGGCCTGTGGCCCCTTAGAGACTAGCAATCCCGGTTTGCTAGCGATGCAGTGCCCGGTGTCAGAGGCCTGTGGCCCCTTAGAGACTAGCAATCCCGGTTTGCTAGCGATGCAGTGCCCGGTGTCAGAGGCCTGTGGCCCCTTAGAGACTAGCAAACCCGGTTTGCTAGCGATGCAGTGCCCGGTGTCAGAGGCCTGTGGCCCCTTAGAGACTAGCAAACCCGGTTTGCTAGCGATGCAGTGCCCGGTGTCAGAGGCCTGTGGCCCCCTTAGAGACTAGCAAACCCGGTTTGCTAGCGATGCAGTGCCCGGTGTCAGAGGCCTGTGGCCCCTTAGAGACTAGCAAACCCGGTTTGCTAGCGATGCAGTGCCCGGTGTCACGAGGCCTGTGGCCCCTTAGAGACTAGCAAACCCGGTTTGCTAGCGATGCAGTGCCCGGTGTCAGAGGCCTGTGGCCCCTTAGAGACTAGCAAACCCGGTTTGCTAGCGATGCAGTGCCCGGTGTCAGAGGCCTGTGGCCCCTTAGAGACTAGCAAACCCGGTTTGCTAGCGATGCAGTGCCCGGTGTCAGAGGCCTGTGGCCCCTTAGAGACTAGCAAACCCGGTTTGCTAGCGATGCAGTGCCCGGTGTCAGAGGCCTGTGGCCCCTTAGAGACTAGCAAACCCGGTTTGCTAGCGATGCAGTGCCCGGTGTCAGAGGCCTGTGGCCCCTTAGAGACTAGCAAACCCGGTTTGCTAGCGATGCAGTGCCCCGGTGTCAGAGGCCTGTGGCCCCTTAGAGACTAGCAAACCCGGTTTGCTAGCGATGCAGTGCCCGGTGTCAGAGGCCTGTGGCCCCTTAGAGACTAGCAAACCCGGTTTGCTAGCGATGCAGTGCCCGGTGTCAGAGGCCTGTGGCCCCTTAGAGACTAGCAAACCCGGTTTGCTAGCGATGCAGTGCCCGGTGTCAGAGGCCTGTGGCCCCTTAGAGACTAGCAAACCCGGTTTGCTAGCGATGCAGTGCCCGGTGTCAGAGGCCTGTGGCCCCTTAGAGACTAGCAAACCCGGTTTGCTAGCGATGCAGTGCCCGGTGTCAGAGGGCCTGTGGCCCCTTAGAGACTAGCAAACCCGGTTTGCTAGCGATGCAGTGCCCGGTGTCAGAGGCCTGTGGCCCCTTAGAGACTAGCAAACCCGGTTTGCTAGCGATGCAGTGCCCGGTGTCAGAGGCCTGTGGCCCCCTTAGAGACTAGCAAACACCGGTTTGGCTAGCGATGCGAGGCAGTGCCCCGGTGTCAGAGCGACCTGTGGACCCTAGCAGCCCGTTAGCCAGAGGCCCTTAGGCACTAGAAAACCCGGTTTGCTAGCGATGCAGTGCCCCGGTGTCAGAG
>NW_027055520.1:0-7493 GCF_011386835.1 Chrysemys picta bellii | reverse complement strand
GGTGACCAGATGCCATGGGTGGCACTGTGGTGGTGGCAGTGTTCAGTGCTGTCTGAAGTCAGCAACTGGGCCAATCCTAGGGCGGTGGAGCAAAGGACAGGAGGTGGCTGTTCTGCTCAGAGACCTTCTTCCCATTCCCCATGGTGGCTCCTCCTTTGCTTTTCTCACACGCCTGCCCCTGCACATGCCAATGCGGTTTCTGAGTGTAGCTAACCTGGGTTTCTGAGGCTCACCAGTGCTGCTTCTCCCTGGGACCAGAGTGTGTTGTTGTCATTCCACTGGTGTATCTCCTGTGGTGCAATATTGGGGGCCAAGCTGCTGCCGTCCCAGTATTGAGTCCATACTTCTTGGGACATGGTAGCTCTGGGGCAGGAGGCTCCCCTCTGAACTCCCAGGTCTCAACAGGTGACTGACGTCAGGACAAGAAACACAAGAATCAAGGGAGGCAGGCTGTCTATTGGTTAGGACTCTGGGATCCCATTCCTGGCTCTCTGCTAGACTCCCTGTATGGCTTTGGGCAAGTCACTTCTCCTTTGTCTCAGATTCTCCCATCTGTAAAATGGAGCTAATACTGGTGACCCCTCTGTGCCCCCTTAGTACACGGCTTTCCGCTCCTGTGATAGGGTGGGGGGCTGATGGGAGTGTTCCTAACAGGGTTCACCTGCGCTGGGACCTCACTGTGCTATGACCCCATTTTCACTTCAAATCCCCTCACAAATGGGCAGGTGGACGGGGGTGGGGCTGCTTTAAAATAGATGGAGACCCTGCTGGGAAGAGCAGTGACCCACCGAGCTGCCTTAAGGAGGGGCTGGTCAAGCTGTGATCTCGGCTACATGCCTTGGCATGTGAGAACTTCCCTGGAGAGGGATTTCAAGGAAGTTCAGTTTGGGGAGAACCAAAGCAGAAACTTTCAGCTTCCCTCAGGGAAGGGTCTTGTCAATTCTTGTGAGCCCCTCCCCGCACCTATCCCAGCTATAGTGATCTCCGCTGTACTGGTGCTGTGTCGGGGTCCTTCACCAGAGTTCACTTCCCTCGACTGCAGCTTCAGCCAGATCCCCCTCAATGCCACCTCTTGCTGGGAAGTCTCCTCAGTGCCATCTCTTTGCAAAGTCCTCAGTGGAGAGGATGACAGGACACCTGAGCGGAGTTCTTGCCACCAGGTAGGAGCCTTGTTCCCCTCAGTCTCCGTTCAGTCCCATTATCTGACCAACTTGGGGCTCGGGTACAGTCCCAGGGAGGACCCAAAATGTCATGGAGGGTTTCAGGTAAAGCTTAGGCAATGAGTTCTTTAGCTGTACTTCCCCCTGTTTGCTGACAGAGGGCGGCAGAGTTCCTTCTCTGAGCAGTTTCTGTCTATGGAGTTCTAGGTAAACAGCTGATGGAGCAGCTGTTGGCTGCTCTTTCCCCCCTTCACCAATAGATGGTGGTAGTGAGCTGTGTAACATTTGCATTTCAGGGTGCCGGGCACACACATTGCATGGGCTGGTAGCTGTGAGCTCTGCTACCAGCGCCACAGAGTTCCAGTACCAGGGCGACTGACACTCGTAAAACACAGACAAGGAGGGTGAGGCAGGTAATCTCTTATTGAACCAACTTTTGTTGCTTTTCAAGCTCCACAGAGCTCCTCAGGTCACAAGAAGCTGGGAAGCTTCTCTTCACCATCAGAACTTGGTCCAGTAAAAGATATTACCTCACGCATCTTGTCTGTCTCATCCTGGGACCCACACAGCTACAATAACACTCCTGAACTGGATAAGTTAGATTCTGTTCTAGTGGATAGATTGGTGCATAGAGGCTGAAAGAAAATTGTACAGGGACTTTTGGGCTAGACCTGGTCAGAAACTTAAATATTTTCCACAAACTATTGAAAGGAACAAATTAATGTTTCTGGGAAGTCTTTGGGTTTTTATTTAAAAACAAATATTTCCCTAAACTTTTCAGCTTTCAAAAATTGAATTTTTTGGCTCTTGCAAATTTTTTAAATGGAACACCTTACTGACTGTTTCCAAAGTAACTTTCATCAGAAAATAATTTTTGACCAACTCCACTGTAGCTCAGCATTCTCTCCTGCCTCATTTGAGCACTGGACCACTTGCAGCTTGGTGCTCGGTCTATTGCAGGGGTAGGCAACCTATGGTACGTGCGCCGAAGGCAGCATGCGAGCTGATTTTCAGTGGCACTGACACTGCCTGGGTTCTGGCCACCGGTCTGGGGGGCTCTGCATTTTAATTTAATTTTAGATGAAGCTTCTTAAACATTTTAAAAAACCTTATTTACTTTACATACAGCAATAGTTTAATTATATATTATAGACTTATAGAAAGAGACCTTCTAAAAACGTTAGAATGTATTACTGGCACGCGAAACCTTAAATCGGAGTGAATAAAAGACTCAGCACACCACTTCTGAAAGGTTGCCGATCCCTGGTCTATTGTGAGGTCACTGGACCAGATCCACCAAGATATTTAGACTCCTAATTCCCAGGGATTTCAACAGGAGTTCAGGGCCTGAATATCTTTTGCGAGGATACAGACTGTCCCATTCTGATTCTTCAGTCCTCCAAAGTCCTCTGCCAAAACCAGGGTAGGAAAAATCTTTTATTTCAAGAGTGAAATACAAGCAAGAAAAATGTTGTCCCAGGTCACAAACGCTATTATGCTCCCTTCTCAAGTGAGTTCACAATGCCCCAGTGATGTAGGAAAGTGCAGTTAATCCTAAGTAACAGGCTGGGAAATGGATAAAACATTAAGGCTGATGGGAGAAAAGGACATTGTATCTATAGGTTTCAGCATGGTAGCCATGTTAGTCTGTATCAGCAAAAACGAGGAGTCCTTGTGGCACCTTAGAGACTAACAAATTTATTTGGGCATAAGTTTTCGTGGGCTAAAACCCACTTCATCAGATGCATGGAGTGGAAAATACAGTAGTAGGTGTATGTATGTGTGTATGGTACACAAAGATGGGAGTTGCCTTAGCAAGTGGGGGGTCAGTGCTAACGAGACAATTCAATTCAAGTGGAAGTGGGCTATTCTCAACAGTAGAATACCAAGGGAGGAAAAATCACTTTTGTAGTGGTAATGAGGTCAATGTAAACAGGGTGGCCCATTTCAAACCATTGACAAGAAGGTGTGAGTATCAGCAGGGGGAAATTAGTTTTTGTAGTGACTCCTCCACTCCCAGTCTTTATTCAGGCCTAGTTTGATGGTATCCAGTTTGCAAATTAATTCCAGTTCTGCAGTTTCTCATTGGAGTCTGTTTTTGAAGTTTTTTGTTGAAGAATTGCCACTTAAGTCTGAGTGTCCTGGGAGATTGAAGTGTTCTCAGACTAGTTTTTGAATGTTATAATTCTAGACGTCTGATTTGTGTCCATTTATTCTTTTGCGTAGAGACTGTGTGGTTTGGCCAGTGTACACGGCAGAGGGGCATTGCTGGCACATGATGGTTTATGTGACATTATGGGCTGAAGTGTCACCACTTTGAACCTGGAAACTGCTCCCCTCCCCTGTGGCCGTGTTACATCCCAGCAGCAATCAGGGGCAAGGGGTTAACTGACTGGGCTCTAAGGCTGGCCAATCGGAGAGTGAGGTGACTCTCTCCTGAAGCTATTGACACAGCCCATGCAGAAGGGGAGGTTTAGCAACAAGCAGGCTGTGGAGAGGAGACCCTGGAGGACTCTGCAGCACAAATGGCATTTGTAGCTGCTGCTGGTGGTACCTTTTGTGGGGGGAGAGGCAGAGAAGTGATGGGCTTTCCCTGTGCTAGATTCAGGAAGGAGCAGTGACTGCCCAATACAAAGGGCTATTAGCTGAATTGCCCAAAATAATGTCTCTGAAAAACCAGTTCTGTCCTGTCTCCAGAGGACCCTGCTTAATACTTGCCAAGTTTATTTAGGGTTCATGAAAAGGGGTTTCCCTGACCCAGGTGGAGCTCAGGTCTCTGTGGGGGGAGGGGCATGGGGACCCAGGTGGAGCCTCCAGGGCCAAGGTGAAAGCCTATTGACAGCTTCCTGGAACCCAGCAGCAGTGCAGAATGTAACTCCTGGAAGTTAACCCTGAAGTTGGCTGCTTTCTCCAAACCTCCACTTGAACCCCTTCCTCCAGCGGCCCCTGCTACTTGGTGGCTACCATTCCATCACACAGAATACCAGAGCTGGGAGAACTTTCTGCCTCCTGCACCTTCTTATACTGTTGCCAGACTTCAGACTCCCCAAAGACAATCACTCCCCCAAACCAGGGATGTCTTTAATAGTTCTTGCTCCAGATCTAACCAGCCTATTATCTAAATTCTTCAAAAAGAAAGTGTATTGACGTACACTAGCCCAATCTTCCTGAGAGCTCGATTCCATGCTAAAGGGCTGAGATTCTACAGTGCAGCGATGTCCCTCTTCTTAATTTGTGTTGGCATTTGAACTTCAGAACTATTCTGATTTACAGCTTTGAACAGAGCTGGTATCTCAATGCTTTGCACTCTGTAATTGCAGGCTTTGGATGTCCTGGGGATTCTCCTTCTGTACCTTGTTTACAGACAATAACAAACACTATTTGTCTCTAGCCTCTGTTTACCAGAAGCTGGGAATGGACAACAGGGGATGGATCGTGTGATGATGCCTGTTCTGTTCATTCCCTCTGAAGCACCTGGCATTGGCCACTGTTGAAAGACAGGATACTGGGGTAGCTGGACAATTGGTCTGTGCCCGTGTGGCCATTCCTAGGTTTTTATTGTAAAACTCCATCTATGGCAGGTGCATTTGTCTCCCCTCCCCTCCACGCCCCTCGTCCTCTCTTACCAGTGACACTTCTAGTAGCACAACCTACTTGTGCCCGGTCGCTCTCTCCTTTGGCTGCCTTGAGCCAGGCACTATTTACCTCATTTATTGGGAGTCAGAGAGTCTGAGGTGTGGAAACTTCTTTCAAGTATAGCCCTGACTGTGTGATCGTCAGCTTTGTTTTCTGTATCAGAGGGGTAGCCCCGTTAGTCTGGATCTGTAAAAAGCAACAGAGAGTCCTGTGGCACCTTATAGACGAACAGACGTATTGGAGCATAAGCTTTCGTGAGTGAATACCCACTTCATCAGATGCATGCGTCTGATGTGGTGGGTATTCACCCACGAAAGCTCATGCTCCAATACGTCTGTTCGTCTATAAGGTGCCACAGGACTCTCTGTCGCTTTTGTTTTCTTTGACTCACAGAAAACTCCCTGAACAAGTTGGCTTTGCTGTCTGCCAAGCAATACTGGCATTTCTCTCCTTCTTTTAACCCCACACTCCATGTGTATTTGCTGCCACCAAATTACTGGGAATTAACACAGCCTCTCAGGCCAGCCCCGTTGGTGTATATTTACTCCACTAAAATGTACAATTCTACCCCAAACATTTTGCAAATGGAAGATGGTTAGAGTCTGGCACACCACTCTAGGTTTGATTGACATTGGCCAAGTGTCTCATAGTTTTTTCTGGTCTGCACTGCAGGTTCCTCCTTTTGTCTGGGATTCATCCTTCTGGAGCCAAGGGCAATTCTTTGGAATCAGAAATGTGTGGAGCTAAGGGTGTTCTGATTTTGCTTTTGGTTGGAAGTGGGCAGAGTAATTCCTGGGGAAAAACATCCCTCCAGGACTATTTCACCTGGAAGCAGGACAGAACAAAAGACTCCACCAGAGCACAGAGCAATCCCAGATGAGACAGAGACAATGGGACCTAGTTCTGAAGGTTTAATGAGAGAGAAGAGAGGAAATTGGAAAACTTGGGGAAATATATTCACTGTCCTACCATGAACCCTTCATTCTAATGGCTGTGGGAAGGGCACCCACGTATCCCATTCCTCACAAGTACAAGCCAATAGTTATCCAACTCATCCTAAAAATGACCACCCTGTCATTAGCCCAATATCAGACAATGCATTCCATTCTGGGAGAGGGCTCTGGTAAGTCAGAATCTGATTAGGCTCCAGTCTCCTAGAGTAATAACACCTAGTTCCTATACAGTGTTTTCCATCAGAAGATCTCCAGGTGCTGTGCAAAGGAGCTCGGTGTCCTTATTCCCATGTTACAGATTCAGCAATTGAAGCACAGGGAGAGGAAGAGACTGTTAGAGCGCTTTCCCTTCACCCTCTCCCCGGGTTCTTGTCACGCAGACAGAAAGCAGAAGACCAGAAAGCAGAAGTGCCGGCAACGTGATGTTTATTGGGGTTAGTTTCAAGCAAACATATCCAGAGCAGGACCCTGCATGGGCAGCAGGGACAATGCCTTGACAGTGCCCCAAGACCCCTGCAGAAGGAAACTCCAGGTGGTGAGGAGGGTTGAGTTTTCTCCTGTGCTCAATTTGAACTGGGACCATAAAGAACATGGTTGCAACCAAAGTCCTGTAGTGGCACCAAATCTTGTATAAAGGGGGTCAAATGAGGTGTCTAAGACAAGGTTATGATTTGCTGGTTATGATTATGCTGTCTATATGTGTGTATCAATTTTGTAGTTGAAGTTATGAATATTGGCTCTATACTGTCTGTATTTCAAACTTATGCTATGCTTCTGGGAAACTTCCCAGACAAGTTGGTGTTAGCTCTGCCTAGCCTGCTTGATGGCCCATTAAGGACCATCAGCTATACAATGGACCCATTGAGAGAAGGCAAATACGCCTTGCAACTCAGCAAAGTATGCAGGGACTGGCCCATGTGACTCCAGACTCCATTTTGCTGTAATTTTCCACAGTAAGGACAAAGGTGTTCTTACACCTGGAAAAGACTATAAAAGGCTGATACCTCTCCTCCATCTTGTCTTTAATCCTGCTTCTTACCTCTGGATGGGACTTTGCTACAAACTGAAGCTCTGAACAAAGGACTGAGGACCAATCCCAGCTGGGGATGGATTCCAGAGACTCGATTTAAACCTGCAGTTTATTTCATCACTGCTACAAGCCTGAACCGAGAACTTTGCCATTACTGTATGTAATTGATTCCATTTAACCAATTCTAACTCTCATCTATATCTTTTTACTTTTATGAATAAACCTTTAGATTTTAGATTCTAAAGGATTGGCAACAGTGTGATTTGTGGGTAAGATCTGATTTGTATATTGACCTGGGTCTGGGGCTTGGTCCTATGGGATCAGGAGAACCTTTTTTCTTTTATTGGGATATTGGTTTTCATAACCATTCGTCCCCATAACTGGGGCACTGGTGGTGATACTGGGAAACTGGAGTGTCTAAGGGAATTGCTTGTGTGACTTGTGGTTAGCCAGTGGGGTGAGACCAAAGTCCTCTTTGGCTGGCTGGTTTGGTTTGCCTTAGAGGTGGAAAATCCCCAGCCTTGGGCTGTGACTGCTCTGATTTAGCAATTTGTCCTGAATTGGCACTCTCAGTTGGGTCCCGCCAGAACCGCATTGTTACAACTCACTATACCAATCATGCATTGGTTTCCTAACCACTGGGCTAAGGGATATATTGATGGAGGATCCCTTGGTTTCAGCTGTCGTATTCTGGATCAATACCAGATCATTGGA
>NW_027055519.1:0-7498 GCF_011386835.1 Chrysemys picta bellii | reverse complement strand
GCCCCCCGCCTCTTGTATAGCATCTTGTATAGCACAGTGGCTAGATATCACAGACCTCTTGTATAGCACAGTGGCTAGATATCACAGACCTCTTGTATAGCACAGTGGCTAGTTTTGGACCAAAGCACGCTCCAGAAAGGCATCTAGTCTTCATTGGAAGACATCAAGAGATGGAGAAACCACCACTTCCCCTGGTAGTTTGGAGGAAACTGATGCAGAGAGGGGAAGGGAACTGACCCCAAGGCCACACCTGTGAGTCTGTATCATAAGACATACGCACAACAACACCGTGCTAAGGTGGTACAAGCAACCTTCATTTTGGTGTTTCCTAACGTTTAAAGGCCTGGTCTGCACACAGTTCTTGGTAGTTCTAGAACTATTTTGGGTAGGGATGCATTTATTTACATCTCCCTTAATAGTTGTCCCAGCACAACTTCTACTGTGCGCACAGTTATATCCTCATGCAAGTGTCTTACACCAATATAGCTTGGCCCTCAGATACTGTGGTGATGGGCACCAACTGAGAAACCTAGATAAATAGGCAGGGAGTTAACCAAGGAACTACAGCTCCCAGGGCCCCCTCTTAGTTCTCAGCTCCCAGGCTGGATCCCTGCCGCCCCTGCAAATAGGCTGCCCCAAGCACGTGCTTGCTTTGCTGGTGCCTAGAGCCGCCCCTGATTGGGGCCTAGGGCATCACAAAGGCTAGAGCATGAGCCTTAGTTGCTTCCAGGCTAGCCTTTGCCATTCCTGACTTGCCAAAGAAAATGGGCGGATGCCCAGGCTAGTGTGCAGAGCAGTTTCCCTCTTCCCAATGTGCGCCTGTCCCTCTGCTTCAGGGGGCTGCTAAATAGCACCTTTGGAGCCCGGCTGTTTCGCTGCTTCTCACGAGCTGGGGAACATCTCCTGCCCCACTGGGAAATGAGCAACCTTGGAGCGGGAATGGTAAGAGGCCCCAGCAGCGGGGCTGGCCCGCTCTCCTACCGTCTTCTGATGTTGGCCACAGAGCATCAGCAGCTGCCCCCCATGCTGATCTGCGGATGGCCTTTCAGTGGGTGTCTGGTGTGCCAGGGAGCAGGCTGGCTGGTGTCTTTGTGGCTGTCTGCAGCTCACGCGCAGGCACAGTCCTCCCCTCCTCTTGCCCCACCCTCGGTTGCTCTGTGGGTTTTAAGCCTTCCCTTGGAGCTGTCAGCACCAGCCGCCTCTGCTCTAGGAGCCCGGAGGAGGAAAGTGTGCTGGGCTCCAGCCTGGGGCTCTTCCTCCCTCCTGCCTATCAACCCTGGGCCTGGCCCTCCTTTCGTTACGCGCCATGTGGGCAAGAGTCAAAGCGTGGCAGCAAGTGCAAGGGCCAAGCTTGTGGGCATCTGGTGAAGCTGCGAGAATCGCAACCCTCAGGACTGCAGCATCTCTAGCCAGGGTGTCAAGTTCTAGGGCCCGGCCCATTGCGGCCATTCCATCAAACCAGCCAGAGCGAGGACCTGGCACCAGTGGGCGCTAGTCACCCGGCAGGAGGGGAAAGATTTGCTCTTGCACAACTCAATAGAAGGAAGCAGAGCTCCCAGGGCTTGGCCACAAGCCAACAGGGTACCCGGTGGTCCCATGGAGAGTTGAAGTGAGATGGTAGGAGTCAGACTCCTGCATGCTGACCATTACACCAGGGGAGGGTGGGGAGCAGCTGTGTCTGGTGCAGGGCATTTGGAGTCCGGGGGCTGCGGCAGGGACGGTGGTGCCTGGGCTGCTGCTGCCCCCCAGCCAGGTCTGCACTGGGGAGAGAGCTGCATTAATTAATATGGAAATATACCTATCTCACAGAGCTGGAAGGGACCTTGAAAGGTCATCGAGTCCTGTCCCCTGCCTTCACAGCAGACCAAGTACCGTTCCTGACAGATTTTTGCCCCAGATCCCTTAAATGGCCCCCTCAAGGATTGAACTCATAACCCTGTGTTATACAGGGGGTCAGACTAGATGATCAGGGCTGGCCTTAGAGCCTTTGAAACTATGAATTTATGAACCTAAAGATGGCTGTAACTGCTAGTGTGAAGGTTGCTGCTCCTGTCCAAGAGGAGATGCTTTGTCTGAGGTTTCCTTGGGGAGAGGCACCAGGATCCCTGTTCCCTGTTTCTCATAACCTTCCTTGGACAGAGCACATCACAGGTTCTCCCCTTTTGTTCTCTAACAGGAAACCTCCATCCTCCAGATCTGTAATTCCTCCCATCCTAGCACAGTCGCTGGCTACATTTCCTAGCCTGACTCTCACGCCTCCTCTGCCATTGGGCAGACATGGAAACAGCAAAGGTCAATTTCTATTTTCTTTGGTCATTGCCTGGGTCTAGTTGCAAAACTGCTTCATTATTAACCCCACTCCTTTGTGCACAGAATGTTGGGACTCTGGGAACAGATGGGGCCAAGCTGAAAGCCAATAAACCTCTGTTCCCAGAGAACCCAGGAAAAGGAACAAAAGATTGTCATCGAGAAGGTTTGAGGGTCTGGAAGGATGGATTAGCAGCTGCAAATATGATGACTTATTCTCAGCTATTTCAATATCTGGATTTTAGTAGCGTGGGGAAAATAACCAGTAAACTTTAAATGTAGAATTTCCCATACTATTTATAACATCCAGTCAGAAGTTGGGCCACCAACACAATAACAAAGAAATCACACCGAGACCCATGACCAATGTAGGCTACAGTTTATTTAAACCCCATTCCTGGAAAGGAATTGCAGGGGGGAATTTACACATCTATTGTATATAGCCCAATGGGGGCATAGTAGAATTTGTAGAGAGTTTCGAAGTCTATCTCCATGAGATTATTTCTGAGAGAACTACCAAGATGACAGCCAGGGGATGGGAGTGGAGCTGTATCACTTTCAATAGCTTAAGATTTCTTTCTTCTGCATTATTAGATCTCATTTATGTGTGTTTCAGTCATGTAAATTCTGAGATAGATATTGTCTCAATACACATATATTAGCCAATCATTACATGAGACAAAAGGTTTAGATTCACAGCTTGAAGGCAAGGAGTGTATTGAGGCAACTCCAAGGGAAATACTATTTATGGAGATATCAATCTAAATTCGACACAAGTTTTGTTATCTTCCCTTTAGGTTCTATCCATGGAAATTCACCCATACTCGTCTGCTGAAAGATCAAATCATGGAAATCTGCCTCCAGAGAACGTGGAAGGCTGACGCAGACGGGGAACTGAAAGATGCCCACATTCAAATCAAAACGGACCGTTGAGAAGTGACTGTTTCAACGCTGGCCCCCACCAGTCCCTAGGACAGGGGTGGCCAACCTGAGCCTGAGAAGGAGCCAGAATTTACCAATGAACATTGCCAAAGAGTCACAGGAATATATCAGCAGCCCCCCATCCACTACCCCCCTCCAGCACCTCCCGCCCACCGCCAGCCCCGCCAATCACCGCCTCCCACTCCCTCCCCACTCCTCCCACTCGCCACAATCAGCTGTTTTGCAGTGTGCAGGAGGCTCTGGTGAGGAGGGGGGAGGAGCGAAGGCATGGCAGGCTCGGGGGAAGGGGCAGGGGCCTTGGGGGAAGGGGTGGGGTGGTGGCAGGACCTGGGGCAGAGCAGGGGGTTGAGCAGTGAGCACCCCACAGCATATTGGAAAGTTAGCATCTGTAGCTCCAGCCTCGGAGTCAGCGCCTATGCACGGAGCCGCAAAGTAACCTCTGAAGAACCGCATGTGGCTCCGGAGGCACAGGTTGGCCACCCCTGCCCTAGGAAAAGGAGACACCAACCTGTCATGTGCGATCTAATGAGCAGGAAAAGAATCTGGGAGCCTAGAGCCCCAACAAGGAAAAATTAGTGGGTGTTTAGCACCCACTGGCAGCCAAGCTCTGCCCTGCCCGCAGCGCATCTCGCCCACCGGCGGCCGCACTGAGCAACTCCTCCCGCTCCCTCCCAGCACTTCCTGCCCACTGCAAAACAGCTCTTTCATGGAATTCAGGGTGCTCCGGGAGGGTAGGGGAGGAGCGGGGACATGGCATACTTGGGGGAGGAAATGGGGAAGAGGCGGGGTGGGGGTTGGGGGAAGGGGTGGGATAGAAGGGGGACGGGGGTGGAGCAGGGGCAAGAAGAGAGGGGGCCGGGGGTTAGAGGAAGGGGTTGATTTGGGGGTGCGGCCGGGGCAGAGCAGGGGCAGAGCTTTGGGGAAGGGGTGGAGTGGGGGCGGGACCTGGGGCAGAGCGGGAGTTGAGCACCCACTGGCCAGAGGGGAAGTCGGTGCCTACTGAGGGGATGGACAAAGGACTGATAGAATCATAGAATATCAGGGTTGGAAGGGAACTCAGGAGGTATCTAGTCCAACCCCCTGCTCATGGCAGGACCAATCCCCAACTAAATCATCCCAGCCAGGGCTTTGTCAAGCCTGACCTTAAAAACCTCTAAGGATGGAGATTCCACCACCTCCCTAGGGAACCCAGTCCAGTGCTTCACCACCCTCCTATTAGGAAATTGTGATTCCTAATATCCAACCTAGACCTCCCCCACTGCAACTTGAGACCATTGCTCCTTGTTCTGTCATCTGCCACCACTGAGAACAGCCGAGCTCCATCCTCTTTGGAACCCCCCTTTCAGGTAGTTGAAAGCAGCTATCAAATCCCCCCTCACTCATCTCTTCTGTAGACTAAATAAGCCCAGTTCCCTCAGCCAATCCTCATACATCATATGCCCCAGCCCCCTAATCCTTTTCCTTCCCCTCCGCTGGACTCTCTCCAATTTGTCCACATCCTTTCTGTAGTGAGGGGCCCCAAACTGGACACAATACTCCAGGTGTGGCCTCACCAGTGCCGAATAGAGGGGAATGATCACCTCCCTCGATCTGCTGGCAATGCTCCTACTAATGCAGCCCAATATGCCCTTAGCCTTCTTGGCAACAAGGGCACACTGCTGACTCAAATCCAGCTTCTTGTGCATTGTAATCCTCAGGTCCCTTTCTGCAGAACTGCTGCTTAGCCAGTCAGTCCCCAGCCTGTAGCGGGGCATGGGATTCTTCCATCCAAAATGCAGGACTCTGCACTTGTTCTTGTTGTACCTCATCAGATTTTTTTTGGCCCAATCCCAATTTGTGTAGATCACTCTGGACCCTATCCCTACCCTCCAGGGTATCTACCTCTCCCCCCAGCTTAGTGTCATCTGCGAACTTGCTGAGGGTGCAATCCATCCCATCATCCAGATCATTAATGAAGATGTTGAATAAAACCAGCCCCAGGACTGACCCATGGGAAAGCGGGGGAGGGAGTGGAGGAGAGGAGGCCCACGGTGAGCGGAAGGGACCCCACAGAGCGGGGGTGTAGTGCAGGAGAGGGGGAACTCAGCCAGGCAGCGGTGGGCGATGGGGGCTGGGAGAAGGGGCTAAGCAGATACAGGAAGAGATGGAGCACAGGAGGGGCCACCGGGGCCCAGGCATCCGGGGCCTGGTCGGCGGTTGTGCCAGGGGAGGCTTAGCCTCCCCGCCTATTATACCCACGGCCTGTGCTTCCTCTGAGGGATCTCCAGTGTCAATGTTCCCCGGAGCTCGCCTTCCCTGACAGGCCTGAGCAACCAGAGCTTGTAACTAGACCACTCACAGCCTCCCCGCGGGGAGCGTATGGACACAAACAGGCTGGAGACAAGTGATGGCAGAAATCACTGGGGACTCGGGGAGCTGAGGAGGGGGCCACACCCCACAGGAGCTGAATTTCTGACTCGGGGCTGAGTAGTGCAGGTTGGATGCGCAGCACCGCTGTGAGGCTGTCTGCTGCGATCGATCCCCCGGGGGTGGATTTAGTGGGGGTCTAGTGAAGACCCACTAAATCGACAGTGGAGCGCTCTCCGGGCGACTCGGGGACTACACCGGGAACGCCAGGAGTAAGGTAAGTCTCCCGTCGGCCCAGCACAGAGTAGACACAGCAGTAAGTCGACCTAAGCTACGTCGAATCCAGCTGTGTTATTCACGTAGCTGGAGCAGCGTCACTTAGGACGACTTACTGCGGTAGGATAGACACTGCCTGAGGCCTGAGTTTCCACTGCAGTCTGGATGCTCAAACACCGGCTTGGCAACACAAGTCCCCAAGCCCAGGCCACACAGAGACAGGCTCAGTGTGCAGTGTGGACACCCCCTCACACAAGCCCAGGATTGTCAAATGAGGAAATCCTTCCTTTCGTTTGACTTGCTGGCAGAGGAGCCCAGTGATATTGGAGCTCCCCAAGCGTCAGTGACAAACGCAGCGCTCCAGCCACTGAGCTCTAGGGCTCCCTGCTGAAAGAAACGCTTCAGGAGGGACAGGTCAAAGAGAGGTGCTGGTCTTTTGCCAAGGGCAGGGAGTACCACCCTCAAATATGGACCATTTCCCTCGTTGTCTGTCTGTGCTGGGGCAGGAGCAATAACACGGCCTCCTGCGTTTGCTATTGCAGAGAGTGGTTTCTGACGGTCTCCTCAAACACAGGGTGCGAAACAGGCCTCAGACCTGACTGGGTGTAAACAAGAACTACGCAGCTAGACTGAGCCAGCTGAGAATTCAGATGTGCCCCTTGCCTAGAGCGATGGACTGAGCTGTGAGGGGACTGGAACCTGAGCTCCCAATGTTTAACTGGCACTCGTTCAGCATCTTTCCTCCGAGTGCCGTCACTGTAGGTTAAATACTCCAGCACCGGACTCCCTGCCAGCTCTGGGCCCCACAAGCTTTCCTTGGGACTGGATTCTGTACAGCAGGGGTGCAGGGAACCAGCAGGTGCATGTGACTCCTTGGTGAGGTTTTGCTTGCAAGGTGTGTTTGTGAATCTTTGTGTGTCAGAAGCAATGAGTGTGGCACTCTCACTGAACCGACAGAGGGCCACGGTGGTTGGAGCGAGACAGCAGAATAAAGGGGCAACGATGGGCATAACGATGATGATTGTGTTGTGTTTCATTCCTTAGATCTGGTGCCACCACCCATCCCTTTAGCCTTGTAGTTTACCAAGGGTAAATCTAACCATCTGTTCAGATACAAGGGAGTGTTTGTGTTCATTTCCGCTAGCTACACAGGGGTTTGATGTTGCTGCTTTCAATCCTCCAGCTCTGCCGGGATAAGGAACAATTCAGGCCGTCACTGAACTGAAGGAGGGAGATGATTTTCTGACAGGGAGGGACGCCTCCTCTTCAAGGTGTTTGGCAGGCAGCCTCCTTCCCAGCTCTGTCCTGACAACAGCCAGTTGAAAGGGACCCTCCCCAGCCGTCCTCAGCCTGGTGAAAATGAGCCAGTGAGTGAGCGTGGGGGAGAGCAAGCGACGGAGGGAGAAGGAGTGAGCGGGCCAGGACCTCGGCGAAGGGGCGGGACATGGGTGGTCAGTTTTGTTGGGTCAGAAAGTTGGCAACCCTAGATCCAGGGGAATCATCCAGTATGATTCTCTTCTCAGTGAATTATCACTTCACATTAAAAAGAACAGGAGTACTTGTGGCACCTTAGAGACTAACAAATTTATTAGAGCATAAGCTTTCGTGGACTACAGCCCACTTCTTC
>NW_027055518.1:0-7507 GCF_011386835.1 Chrysemys picta bellii | reverse complement strand
CCTCCCCCACCCGCTCCCTAGTGCCCCGACATACCCCTCAGCTCCCCCTCCCCCACCCGCTCCCTAGTGCCCCAACATCCCCCTCAGCTCCCCCCCACCCGTTCCCTAGTGCCCCGACATCCCCCTCAGCTCCCCCTCCCCTCCCCCACCCGCTACCTAGTGCCCCGACATCCCCCTCAGCCCCATCCCCTCCCCCACCCGCTCCCTAGTGCCCCAACATCCCCCTCAGCTCCCATTCCCTCCCCCACCCGCTACCTAGTGCCCCGACATCCCCCTCAGCCCCATCCCCTCCCCCACCCGCTCCCTAGTGCCCCGATATCCCCCTCAGCTCCCCCCCTCCCCCACCCGCTCCCTAGTGCCCCGACATCCCCCTCAGCTCCCCCCCTCCCCTCCCCCACCCGCTACCTAGTGCCCCGACATCCCCCTCAGCTCCCCCTCTGTGACGGAGCAGGGAGCAGGGCAGATTTGACCTGGGAATGTTGCAGGGGGGTTGCAGTGGGGATGTGGGACTTCCCTTGAAGGGAGCTACCTGAGCTGTAACCTGAGCCAGGAACGGGGGTGGGGAGAATTAACACCTTCTGCCCGGGAGACTGAACAAAGGAGAGGAGCAGCGGGAGGGGCTGGGAGTTTAGTTTCAGTTTGGGCTGGGTGGTGCAACGCAGGGAACCCCAAGCTGGGGTCTAAGCTCCCTGAACCTCCCAGAGGGACCTAATTGAGGGGGGGTCTGGTCGTACCTACACGCTCTGCTTGAGACTGTGTTCCTGTCCTTAAATAAACCTTCTGCTTTACTGGCTGGCTGAGAGTCGCAGTGAATCTCGGGAAGAGGGGTGCAGGGCCCTAACTCCCCCACAATCCGCGACAACTGGTGGCAGCGGCGGGATCTACTGCACCCCGTGGACGGCGCTTCCTGCAGTAAGTGACTGGGGAGCAGTAAAACGAAGGGGGATTGACGGGGACCAGGCGTGCTGAAGAGTGAGAGAGAGACGGTTATTACCCCTGGGAGTGTGTGACCAGCGAGAAGGACTTTTGCAGTAACAGGGTCCCCCGGGGGGATCGCAGCGAGTGGTCCCAGGGGCGGAGGAGTCTGCAGCTCGACCCTGGCAGAGAGGTGGTGACCTCGAGAAGGGCTGGCACACTAGGGGTCCCCCTGGGAACTGTGGGGAGCTGTGAGCACACAGGCCGGTGAGTGGCCAGCAGGAAGATGTATGCCAAGCGGCTTAAGAGCGACCTGGTGGAGCTGTGCAAGCAGAGGCGGCTGCGCATTGGGAGGCTCACCAAAGAACAGCTCATTGCCCAGCTGGAGGCGGAAGATCGTGCGAATGAACTGATCCCTGTGTCTCAGGGAAGCAGCCTGGCAAATGCAGCGCAGGCACCAGTGTCTGTCCCAGCTGGGAGTGGTCAGCCGGCTGCTGAGGGCTTCCCGAGACCCCTCCTTCCTATGCCTAGGGGAAGGGTGGGGAGGAGCCCAGCAAATACCGAAGGCGCTGTGACCCCCCCGGCCAGCAGGGGGTCCCCCCGGCGAAGCTCGCCGGCCAGCAGAGGATCCTCCCGGCGACGTTCGGCATCCGGGGAGCGGAATTGGCTGGAATGGGAGAAAGAGCTAAAACTGAGAGAGCTGGAGGATCGTGAACGACAGAGACAGCATGAACGGGAGGAGAATGAGAGACAGAGACAGCATGAAGAGAGACAGAGACAGCATGACCTGGAACTGGCGAGATTGAAGGGCAGCGAACCCCCGGCTGCGGTGAGTGATGGGGGACCCAGGACTGCACGGAGCTTTGATAAGTGCATCATGGCCCCATACAAGGAGGGGGAGGACATGGATGACTTCCTGGAGGCCTTTGAGACGGCCTGCGAGCTGCACCGGGTGGATCCCGCAGACAGACTCCGGGTCCTTACCCCCTTACTGGACCCCAAATCCGTGGCATTGTACCGCCAACTGGGAGAGGCAGAGAAAGGGGACTACGAACTATTCAAAAAGGCCCTGCTACGAGAGTTTGGGCTGACTCCTGAGATGTACCGGGAACGGTTCCGGGGTCAAGATAAAACCCCTGAGATCTCATATTTGCAACTAGCCGTCCGCATGGAAAGATACGCCAGCAAGTGGGCTGGTGGGGCCCAGACGAAGGAGGACCTGATTAAACTGCTGGTACTGGAGCAACTGTATGAGCGGTGCCCATCCGACCTGAGGCTGTGGTTGGTGGACAGAAAGCCAGAGAACCCGCGACACGCCGGGCAGCTGGCTGATGAGTTTGTAAAGAGCCGGTCAGGGGGTGGCAGGGAGGAGCCCCAAAGGAACAGGCCCGCCGCGATGCAGAGAGAGAGTCACCCTGGGACCTCCCAAAGGGGGAATATGGGGAATCCCCTCCCACGGGGAAGGCCCAGCATCAGGGACAACCGACCGGCTCGAGGGGACCCACGGGACCTGAGCTGCTATTACTGCGGCCGAAGAGGCCACGTTCGGGCCCAGTGCCCCAAGCTCAAGGACAGACTGAGCAGACCGAACCCGCACCGGGTTAACTTGGTAGAGGCCCAGACGGACGAGGGGCAGGCTTCCCACGCAAGAGGGGCTGGCAGCTTATCAACTGCTCAAGAGAGAGAAGGGCCCCCGGCCAGCTTCTCTGGGGGGCCAGATGCTCCGGATTCAAAGTTCTCCGTTTACAGGGTTGGCGCGGGGCTGTCCCTGCGGAGCGAGTGCCTTGTTCCCCTGGAGGTGGATGGGAAGAAAGTTTATGGATACTGGGACACGGGCGCAGAGGTGACACTGGCCCGGCCCGAGGTGGTGGCCCCAGATCGGGTGGTGCCCAACACCTTCCTGACCCTGACCGGGGTGGGCGGGACCCCATTCAAGGTTCCCGTAGCGAGGGTACACCTGAAATGGGGGGCCAAGGAGGGCCCCAAGGACGTGGGAGTGCACCACCATTTGCCCACTGAGGTGTTGATGGGGGGGGACCTAGAGGACTGGCCAAGCAGCCCCCAGACCGCCTTAGTCGTGACCCGTAGCCAGAGCCGGCGAGGGGCACTACGCCCTGACCTTGGGAAGGATGTCCCACCGGAGGCACCGAACCCTTCCCGGGTGGGGAGGGAACACCCAAGGACAGGCCGCGGGGTGGCTGGGGCTTCCGACCCAGCCGACGAGAGGGAGCAGGTCCCCATCCCTTCCTCAGCCGCCGAGTTCCAGGCCGAGTTGCAGAAGGACCCCTCCCTGCGGAAGCTAAGGGGCCTGGCTGACCTCAGTGTGGGACAGACCATGAGGAGAGGATGCAAGGAGAGGTTCCTGTGGGAGAAGGGGTTCCTCTACCGAGAGTGGGCTCCCCCGGGGGAAGTGGAGTCGTGGGGGATCAGGAGGCAGCTGGTGGTTCCCCAGAAGTTTCGCCACAAGCTACTGTACCTGGCCCATGACATCCCTCTCGCAGGGCACCAGGGGATCCGGCGCACCAGGCAGAGGCTGCTACAGAACTTTTACTGGCCCGGGGTCTTCACCAACGTCCGGCAGTACTGCCGATCCTGTGACCCCTGCCAGAGGGTGGGGAAGGCCCGGGACAAGGGGAAGGCAGCATTGAGACCTTTGCCCATCATAGAGGAGCCTTTCCAGAAGGTGGCCATGGACATAGTGGGACCTCTCAGCAAGACGACCCGGTCTGGGAAGAAATACATCCTGGTGGTGGTAGATTTCGCCACCCGCTACCCCGAGGCAGTGCCCTTATCGTCCATTGAAGCAGACACTGTGGCGGATGCGCTGCTGACCATTTTCAGCCGAGTGGGGTTCCCCAAGGAAGTCTTGACGGACCAAGGGTCCAACTTCATGTCGGCCCTACTCCGGTGCTTGTGGGAGAGATGTGGGGTCCGGCACAACTGGGCCTCAGCATATCACCCCCAATCCAACGGGCTGGTGGAGAGGTTCAATGGGACGCTAAAAATGATGCTGAAAACATTTATGAATCAGCACCCGCAGGACTGGGACAAGTACTTACCTCACCTGCTGTTTGCGTACAGGGAGGTACCCCAGGAGTCTACCGGGTTTTCGCCTTTCGAACTGCTATATGGAAGGCGGGTAAGGGGGCCCCTCGACCTGATGAGAGACGAATGGGAGGGGAAGGCCACTCCTGACGGAGAGTCGGTGGTGGAGTATGTCCTGACCTTCCGGGAACGACTTGCCGAGCTCATGGGCCTGGCCAGGGAGAATCTGGCCAGAGCCCAGAGGAAGCAGAAGGTCTGGTATGACCGCACAGCACGGGCCCGCGCCTTCGCCACTGGGGATCAGGTGATGGTCCTCATCCCCGTGAGGAAAAACAAACTCCAGGCCGCCTGGGAAGGGCCCTTCAAGGTTGTCAAGCAACTAAACGAGGTAAACTATGTGGTGGAGCTGTCGAACCGGGCACACCACCACCGGGTGTACCATGTGAATATGATGAAGCCATATTATGACAGGGGGAATATGGTGTTGGCCGTGTGTGGACAGTGGGAGGGGCAGGGAGATGACCCTTTAGTAGATCTATTCCCTGGGACAAGAGTTGGCTTCCCCCTGGAAGCAATTCCCCTCTCTGATCGGCTAACCCCTGCCCAGCGAGCTGAGATCGGAGGGGTGCTGCATCTGTACCAGCAGCTGTTTTCCAACCAGCCTGGACGCACTAATCTGACTGTCCACCGGGTGCAGACAGGATCGCACCCGCCTATAAAATGCTCCCCCTTCCGAGCCACAGGGAAAACTGCTCAGGACCTGGAAAGAGAGGTCAATGACATGCTGGCTTTGGGGGTGATCCAGCCGTCTTCCAGCCCTTGGGCCTCGCCGGTGGTGCTGGTCCCCAAAAAGGACGGGTCGATCCGGTTCTGTGTGGACTATCGGAAGCTCAATGCCATCACTGTAGCCGATGCCTACCCCATGCCCAGGCCGGACGAGCTCCTAGACAAGCTGGGAGGTGCTCGGTACCTTACCACCATGGATCTTACAAAGGGCTATTGGCAAGTGCCGCTGGATGCAGATGCCAGGCTGAAATCGGCCTTTGTCACCCCTCTGGGGCTCTATGAGTTCCTGACCCTGCCCTTCGGCCTCAAGGGAGCGCCGGCCACCTTCCAGCGCCTGGTGGATCAGCTACTGAGGGGGATGGAGAGTTTTGCCGTGGCGTATATCGATGACATCTGTGTCTTTAGCCAGACCTGGGAGGACCACATATCCCAGGTTAGACAAGTGCTGGACCGACTCCAGAAGGCTGGGCTGACCGTAAAACCGGAGAAGTGCAAGGTGGGGATGGCTGAGGTATCCTACCTAGGCCACCGGGTGGGAAGCGGCTGCCTAAAGCCGGAACCAGCCAAAGTGGAGGTGATCAGAGACTGGCCCGCTCCTCAAACCAAAAAGCAGGTCCAAGCCTTTATTGGGATGGCAGGGTACTATCGGAGGTTCGTGCCCCACTTTAGCGCCATAGCCGCCCCCATCACTGAGCTGTGCAAGAAGGGGAAGCCAGACAAAGTGGTCTGGACCGAGGAGTGCCAGGAGGCTCTCCGGGCGCTGAAGGAGGCTCTGGTCAGTGGCCCAGTTCTGGCAAACCCAGACTTTGACAAGCCCTTTATGGTGTTCACCGACGCCTCAGACACAGGACTGGGGGCGGTGTTAATGCAGGAGGATGAAAAGGGGGAGAGACACCCCATCGTGTACCTGAGCAAGAAGTTACTACCCCGGGAGCAGAACTACGCGGCCATCGAGAAGGAATGCCTGGCCATGGTGTGGGCCCTCAAGAAACTAGAGCCATATCTCTTTGGGCGTCACTTCACCGTGCACACCGACCACTCTCCCCTGACCTGGCTGCACCAGATGAAAGGAGCCAACGCCAAGCTCCTGAGATGGAGCCTGCTCCTGCAGGATTATGACATGGACGTGGTCCATGTGAAGGGACGTGACAACCTGATAGCGGACGCGTTGTCCCGGAGAGGGAGCCCTGAACTTCCCCAGGTCACTGGTCAGAGTGACCCCGCTCAGTTCAGTCTCGAAGGGGGGAGAGATGTGACGGAGCAGGGAGCAGGGCAGATTTGACCTGGGAATGTTGCAGGGGGGTTGCAGTGGGGATGTGGGACTTCCCTTGAAGGGAGCTACCTGAGCTGTAACCTGAGCCAGGAACGGGGGTGGGGAGAATTAACACCTTCTGCCCGGGAGACTGAACAAAGGAGAGGAGCAGCGGGAGGGGCTGGGAGTTTAGTTTCAGTTTGGGCTGGGTGGTGCAACGCAGGGAACCCCAAGCTGGGGTCTAAGCTCCCTGAACCTCCCAGAGGGACCTAATTGAGGGGGGGTCTGGTCGTACCTACACGCTCTGCTTGAGACTGTGTTCCTGTCCTTAAATAAACCTTCTGCTTTACTGGCTGGCTGAGAGTCGCAGTGAATCTCGGGAAGAGGGGTGCAGGGCCCTAACTCCCCCACAATCCGCGACACCCTCCCCCACCCGCTCCCTAGTGCCCCGACATCCCCCTCAGCTCCCCCTCCCCCACCCGCTCCCTAGTGCCCTGACATCCCCCTCAGCCCCCATCCCCTCCCCCACCCGCTCCCTAGTGCCCCGACGTCCCCCTCAGCCCCATCCCCTCCCCCACCCGCTCCCTAGTGCCCCGACGTCCCCCTCAGCCCCCCCTCCCCTCCCCCACCCGCTCCCTAGTGCCCCGACGTCCCCCTCAGCCCCCATCCCCTTCCCCCCACCCGCTCCCTAGTGCCCCGACATCCCCCTCAGCCCCCCATCCCCTCCCCCACCCGCTCCCTAGTGCCCCGACATCCCCCTCAGCCCCCATCCCCTCCCCCACCCGCTCCCTAGTGCCCCGACATCCCCTCAGCCCCCATCCCCTCCCCCACCCGCTACCTAGTGCCCCGACATCCCCCTCAGCCCCATCCCCTCCCACACCCGCTACCTAGTGCCCCGACATCCCCCTCAGCTCCCCCCCTCCCCCACCCGCTCCCTAGTGCCCCGACATCCCCCTCAGCCCCCATCCCCTCCCCCACCCGCTCCCTAGTGCCCCGACATCCCCCTCAGCCCCCCCCCTCCCCTCCCCCACCCGCTCCCTAGTGCCCCGACATCCCCCTCAGCCCCCATCCCGTCCCCCACCCGCTCCCTAGTGCCCCGACATCCCCCTCAGCCCCCATCCCCTCCCCACCCGCTCCCTAGTGCCCCGACATCCCCCTCAGCCCCCATCCCCTCCCCCACCCGCTCCCTAGTGCCCCGACATCCCCCTCATCCCCCATCCCCTCCCCCACCCGCTACCTAGTGCCCCGACATCCCCCTCAGCCCCATCCCCTCCCCCACCCGCTACCTAGTGCCCCGACATCCCCCTCAGCCCCCCCTCCCCTCCCCCACCCGCTACCTAGTGCCCCGACATCCCCCTCAGCCCCCCCTCCCCTCCCCCACCCGCTCCCTAGTGCCCCGACATCCCCCTCAGCCCCCCTCCCCTCCCCCACCCGCTCCCTATTGCCCCAACATCCCCCTCAGCTCCCCCTCCCCCACCCGCTCCCTAGTGCCCCTACATCCCCCTCAGC
>NW_027055517.1:0-7507 GCF_011386835.1 Chrysemys picta bellii | reverse complement strand
GAGGATAGGTCCATCAATGGCTATTAGCCAGAATGGACAGGGATGGTGTCCCTAGCCTCTGTTTGCCAGAAGCTGGGAATGAGCGACAGGGAGAGGATCACTTGATGATTCCTTGTTCTGTTCATTTCCTCTGGGACACTTGGCATTGGCCACTGTCACAAGACAGGATACTGGGCTAGTTGGACCTTTGATCTGACCCAGTCTGGCCGTTCTTATGTCCAGGCTAGTTTTAAAAGTCTGAAATAACGAGACTTCCCCGCTATCCTATAGCCCCCACCGCATCTCCCCAGGCATTTTTCCTGCTGCTCAGGGTAAATCGTCCTTTTCTGAATTTCACCCCAGTCCTCCTAGTTATACCCTCCACGCTCCATCCGAAATCATTATTGTTGTTTGTATTCCTGCAGCACTAGGAGCCTGCCCCACTGCGCTAGGTGCTGTACAAACACAGAACAAAAAGACGGTTATTCCCCACAGCGTTTATCATCTCAGTATAAGGCAAGAGACCACAGACAGATGGAGACGGGCAGCTGGGGGGTACAGGGAAATGATCAGACAATACTGGTCGGCGTGGCAGGCCGTGGTATCACTGCACCAGCAGCCTGGTGGTTCTCACTTGTTTTCTGCAGGCATCGTGGCACGGGAGAGTTCTGAGGGTGGATAATGAGTTCGTTTTGCAGGTGTTTATGGGGAGCTCCTCCCAAGAGGGAGGGGCCTCACGTATTTAGAACCCCTTAGGTTCCTTCACCGTCCCGCCAACGCAGAGAGACACGGTGCAGATTTTAAAGGGTTCAGCCTCCACCACCAGGGCCAGATATTCAAAGGTGCTCAGCTCCCAACATGCCGACGGCCTGTGAAACCCTGGCCCTGGGTCATTTGCTTAGCTAAGGCCTGCCTGGTTCGCTCTCAGTCTCTGCGTCTGTGAGACATTCCTCCTCCCAGGTCACAAAGCTGGACAGGAAACTTCATGATCCTTTTTGACCAATCCCAGCACTGAAACGAGCAAGGCTAGACAGCGCATAAAGTTTTTACTAGGCCAAGCCAGTGCAGACTAAATGAGGCCAGAGCTCCCAAACTGCCCTGGCCTTGCTGAGCTAACACCTATTCCCCATGGCCCAGCCACATAGCTCCAAATCCTGGCATTTATTTTAAACAAACCTCAGAAATGTCACTAATAACCACATGAAGGGACCCTGCCGGTCATGCTGTTAAGCACTCCAGAGTCAGATGCTGCTGGTTTTCTTACAGTTCTAGGTAAAGTTTGGGGTGGCTGCCTATTATTAATCTTACAGTAGCACCTAGAGGCCGTGACAGAGATTGGGCCCCACCATGCAAGGAGCTGTACAAACACATAGCAAGAGACAATCCCAGGTCTGAAGAGTTTACAGTCTAAATGGGACATAAAGGATCATTATCCCCATTTTACAGCTGGGGAATGAAAGCACAGAAAGACAATATGAGCTGCTCAAGGTCACGCAGCGGGTTTGGAGCAGATTTGGGAACTGACCCTAGATCTCCTGAGTCCCTACCCAGTGCACTAACCACAGGCATGTCCTTCTCCTAGACCAATGGTGGGCAACCTGTGGCCCGTCAGGGTAACCCGCTGGCAGTCCGCGAGACAGTGTTGGCATTGACCATCCCCAGGCACAGCCACCCGCAGCTTCCAGTGGCTGCAGTTCTGCATTCCCGGCCAATGGGAGCTGCGGGAAGCAGCGCAGGCCGCAGGGATGTGCTGGCCGCCACTTCCCGCAGCTCCCATTGGCCAGGAATGGTGAACCACGGCCACTGGGCGCTGCGGGCGGCCGTGCCTGTGGACGGTGAATGTAAAATTGTCTCGCGACCCACCACTGGATTACCCTGACCAGCTGTGTGCGGCCCGCGGGCTGCAGGTTGCCCACCACAGTCCTAGACTGATACCAGACACCTCTGTGTTCTTGGGGAACCAGGGTGCATTATCCAGCCTGACTCATGAAAGACCCCCGCCTCCCCCCCCCCCGCCCCCGCCCCATCCTCTGGATACACCAAAACCCATCAGAGGACAAAACTTGCAGAGAGCAGTGAAGGGCGCTGGGAGACACACCTAGACCCCTCCTGACAAGGGTGACAAGATGAAGACATCTCCATTGCATACAGAATGGAGAGCAGAGACAACTCCCCTCGCCTCATCTGCATGGACGATGGGACAGGAAGACATCTCAGTTTACGTACAGAATGGAGAACAGAGAACCACACTGAATTCTGGGACCAGAAAAAGCAGGGAAGCACTGCATTCTGGGAATCTCTGCTCCAGATGCTAATGAACCTATGTCTGCACACACCCAGCTCAGCAATGATCAGACCAATTCTAGTAATGAATCCTTAATTGATATCCAAATACTGAAGCAGCCTAGTTGCATTGTGAGCTCCCTGGAAGAAAACACCCCCCATAGCCAAAAGGGATCAGCTCCTATTGTCTAGCCTAAAGAAAACCCTTGAGTCATCAGCTTACCTATAAACAAATCTAGTGTTCTCCCTTCAACCATTGTCATTTCTCTACAAAAATCCCTACTCACCCTCCAGTCAGGGTTCTGATGCTTAGATCCAAACTATGCATCAGTTCCACTGGAACTCCATCTTCTCCTGACTGATCCTGCTGGGGGCTCTGCCTGTCTCCAGCATTCAGGACCGTCAGCTACCACCATCATCTGGGAACCCCGACCAGTTCAAGCCTCATGGAGTGGGTGAGATCCCCCCTCTTTCTCTCTCTCGGTTTTCCTTTCTACCTTAGGTATTAACCTTTAATCATGTATGTTATGTTGGTTTAGCCCTCCTTGTTTAGTTATCATTATTATTCAATACATAACTTTTATGGTTAAGTTGGTTGCTTCCCTCTCTCTTGCTGAACTTTACTCGTTTGTGTTTTTAGCTTCCCCCATTCACTCTACAGCAACGCTTCTTTTACCTAAGCTAAAGATCCCTGTGACGTTGTGCAGTCTATATGGTTTTATAAAAATATGATAATAAGTGAATATAATGCAACTGGGATAGTTTTATAATGATTTGATAATAAGTGAATATAATGCAACTGGGATATGCTTCGTGCAAAAGGTCTCTTGTAAGGTATCATTACAAAGCTCATAATCTACTGAATGTGATCATCCTATTTGTAGAAATGTACCACTCTTGTATCTAAAATTAGAAATATAAAACATAATTCTGAGGGCCTGTTGTAATTATGTAAAGTATGGGCCATTAATGGTGGTTTGGAATCTTGACTCCCATTAACAAGGACCATTGTCTGCAAATGGCTGTGTTTACCTGTTAGTCTTCCTGTATATGTGTGTGCTGGCAAGTGGGCAATGAAGTCTTGCAGTGACATGTGATCAAGTCACCTGAACTGGAATCCATCTTTAACCTGGTGCTTTTCCAGTGGGGGTGGGGGTGGAAACCCAGAGGGACAAAGGGTTCCCGCCTTATGCAAAAGATATATAAAGGGGTGGAAGAGAACAGAGGGGAGAGGAGCCATCATGAAGAATCCCCTAGCTATCACTTGAGCTGCAACAAGAGCTGTACCAGGAGAAAGAATTGCGCCCAGGCCTGGAAGAAGTCCAGTCTGAGAAAAAGATTACTGAAGCATCTCTGAGGGTGAGATTATCTGTATTGAGTTTGATTAGACATAGATTTGCGCATTTCATTTTATTTTGCTTGGTGACTTACTTTGTTCTGTCTGTTACTACTTGAAACCACTTAAATCCTATTTTCTGTATTTAATAAAATCACTTTTTATTTAGTAATTTACTCAGAGTATGTATTAATACTTGGGGGAGCAAACAACTGTGCATATCTCTCTATCAGTGTTATAGAGGGCGAACAATTTATGAGTTTGCCCTGCATAAGCCTTATGCAGGGTAAAACGGATTTATTTGGGTTTGGACTCCATTGGGAGTTGGGCATCTGAGTGCTAAAGACAAGCACACTTCTGTGAGCTGTTTTCAGGTAAACTTGCAGCTCTGGGAGAAGTGATTCAGACCCTGGGTCCGTGTTGGAGCAGATGGGAGAGTCTGGCTCAGCAAGACAGGGGGCTGGAGTCCTGAACTGGCAGGGAAAACAGGAGCAGGGGTAGTCTTGGTATATTAGGTGGCAGCTCCCAAGGGGGTTTCTGTGATCCAACCCATCACACCCTGCAACGCCCAAAATACTGTGGGGTTTGCTCATCAAGTAGGTTACTGCCAGTGCAATTGTGTTGTGAGAGTGGGGATAGGGACGTGCTGAATCTGGGACACATAAGGGTAACAGCTTGAAAGTGCTGCTTGACCCAGTCCATGGAGCCCAGGGGCATATAAGGGGGGACAGCTTCAAAGTGCTGCTTCATCCAACCCAGTGAGTCCAGAGACATATAAGGGGTCAGCTTGACAGTGCTGATTGACCCGGTCCGCTCAGACTTGCTTTGTTAATGTAGGTGTGGGTGTGGGTGTGTTCATCCGGTTCTGGGGCTGGAGAAACCCAGCCCTGGGAAACCTAGGTCCTGCAGGATAGCTCCATTGGGAGGGGACTTGCAGAAGGGAGAAGTAGAGCTCCATATAAAAACACAAATGACACAAACAGTACACTGATAGAATTACAGAATCCCCTTCCCCAGAAGAGTAACCCGAATAAATGAGCATACCCAAAAGTAATGAGCAAATCTTGTAACAAGACCCAATCCACCCAGTCCTAATTGCAATCCATTCATAGTCAGCCATGTCAAGCAATGATCCCCAGCCCTACATCTCCAGGGGACTGTGTATGGACATGCACTGCTATCCTCTGTTGCACAAAGCATATCAGACCAGATTAAGTATTTATTAGATTTTATTGTTTTCCTCTGAATAGCGGAGGAGTTGCTCCTTTCCCTCCTCAAGGGCTGCATTTCCGGAGCTGAGGGTCATGGGCCCCATTTCCAACTGCCACAGGTAAGTGGGTGGCTAACGAGTGTGATGCCACCTGTGTATCCATCCATGGAGCATTATGAATGGATCTGCAGAGCAGTGGGTTTGAGAGGAACTTGATTAATGGCAGGAAAATGCCAAACAGTCTAAAACCAATAAAACTGATAAACCCTGGGATGAAATGTAGCAAAAGCCATTCCTATCCGCTCCGGGTTTCTGTCGGGATATTCAGAGGACCAGAAAATGTAAGTGGGTGATTTAAATGATCTGCAGTTAATTTAACTCCATAGTTAATCCATGGACCACAAATCTTCAATTACTGGAAGAAACTCTTCCACTCAAGAGAGAAAGGCGAATGACGCGGGTGGAACTGAGACTGGATTGATTATAGCCTGATCAGGGGTATGTGTGACTTGGGTTTGAGGGCAACAGTCCTGCGGTTCGTTCTCATCATAAAAAATGCCAGGCAGTTCGGCAAGATGATCTGTCCCCTGCGCAGGTCTAGAGTCGCCAAGGGTGCGGCAGAGCAGAGCAGAGCGGGATGCAGCAGCAGAGCTCAGCGGAGAGGGGCAGAGCAGAGGGCAGTTGCACGTCAGGACTGAGAGTTGTGTGTTCAAGCCCATCACCCTCCAGGTGCATTGTTTGGACTGGACTAGCAGGGGCGTGGCAGGCCACGGAGGATGGCTGATGCCTTGACACAGAGCTGTGTTGATGGTGCCCGCTGGATGCTAGGGAGATGGTGGAATTTGTGGGCCCCTTCTGTTAGTGGGCATGCTGGCAGGGTGGGATTCGATAGTATGGAAAACGGAAGTAGTATAAGGACCCTACCGTCAATCAAACTGTAAGACCTCCCCTTGGCCCCTTAAACCCCACCCCCTGACTCCTTAAGCCCCGACCACCTGTCACCTGAAGGCCCACCCATGGGGGGTATTACTTCTGGGTTCAAGGCAAACACATGACCGGAAGCAAAGTGTGTCATGTGACCCCTCTAAGAACTCATCCCACTTCCCTCTACCAATCAGGAGGGGTGTCAGCCACATAGGACTGCCCCGAGAGCAGATTTGACCAATCGGGGGTGTCCCGGGGTGGGATGACCCATCCGGAAGTGGATAATGTGACCTCTCTAAGAACTCCTCCCACCGCCCTCTACCAATCGTGATGGGTTTCGGTCGCACAGGACCGCCCCGAGAGCAGATTTGACCAATCGGGGGTGTTCCAGGGCGGGGTGACCCGCCCAGGAGAGGGTCGTGTGACCCTTTTAAAAACTCCTCCCAGCACACTCTGCCAATCAGAGTGCAGCAACATCACCCCATAAGTCCCAGCGCCGGGGCAGAAGAGGCCATCTTTTACCAAGAACGCGTGCTTTAGAAATCGTGGAGACATGGAGTCCTTCACCATCCCCGTGAGAACTTCGTACTTTGTTTTAGCCCCGAGGCCCTTTGACCAGCCGTAGAGAAAGCGCTACATCAGCGACAGTTCCGAGGAGGAGGAGGGAGCGACCGAGGGGAGACCTTTGGCCCAGCCGTTGATGGATACGCCGGAACCCGAAACCCAACTGCTTGTGAGACACCCCGATGAGCGTGGTGGCCTCTTTTCGTCCACCCCCATTGAGGAGGAAGGCGAACACAGCTCGGGGGATTCACTGGAGGACAAGGTGAATGGAAAAGATGTCGCTCAGGTAAATGAATGATTAAGAAGTGACAGTTGATGATGGGGTGTAATGGGGTTAGGAACTAGCGGGTTGTGTAAATCTAAAAACAAGCAGTGGGGTGCTTACTTTCTTTTCTGAAAATCTCTCAACAGCTCGACGATGCCTTTCTAGAGGCCTTTGAGAACTTACACATCGGTAGCCCCGTTGGAGTAAATAGACAGAAGCAAAAACAGCTGATGCACGATATGAGACACAGATATCAAGACCAAAATCTGGAAAAGGACAAAATGGAAGAATGAACCAGCTCAGACTCCCTTATGGAAGCCATTTTTACAAGTGGCTGTAAAAGGTCGTGTTAAACCAGGCGATTAATAAAACGTATTTATTGAAATGTGTCAATGTGAATGTGTCCCCTTTCATATTTGTGTTAGTAAAAGACGGTACCAGTAAAAGTCATGTCTAGGCAGCTCTGTTAAAGAAAATCTATTACACCCCCAGGGAAGTTGGGAGCTTGAGCGCTATTTCTGAGATGGCCGCTGCTAAATCGTCAGAGGCCAAACATAGTCTAGCCCTCCTTTGCTGCGGGGACGATTTGCTAAGTAATTTTAAAAGGACCAGGTTTCTCTTTACACAGCTAGACTTGTTTTCGGTCAGAAACCCCAGCTGTTACAAAGGGGCCTGCCTATAGTTCATCTCTTTTTATACCCGGCTGTTGTTCTTTTCAAAGTATAAACCACCAGCCAGTCTGGAGGGAAAACACCAGTTCTTACTCTATAAGCTTCTGGTGTGGAAGCATTTAAATCCACCACCAGGTAGCCATAAGGTCTTTTGGTAGCATCCTCAAAAGCTTCTAGAAAGAATTCAGCTTTGCCGGGGTACATTTGCCGAGCGAGCGTAGCGATTTGTAATTTATCCCTGGGGTTTTTGCGTTTAGGTTAATCGTGTGACTCTT
>NW_027055516.1:0-7507 GCF_011386835.1 Chrysemys picta bellii | reverse complement strand
GGGGTTAACTGACTGGGCTCTAAGGCTGGCCAATCGGAGAGTGAGGTGACTCTCTCCTGAAGCTATTGACACAGCCCATGCAGAAGGGGAGGTTTAGCAACAAGCAGGCTGTGGAGAGGAGACCCTGGAGGACTCTGCAGCACAAATGGCATTTGTAGCTGCTGCTGGTGGTACCTTTTGTGGGGGGAGAGGCAGAGAAGTGATGGGCTTTCCCTGTGCTAGATTCAGGAAGGAGCAGTGACTGCCCAATACAAAGGGCTATTAGCTGAATTGCCCAAAATAATGTCTCTGAAAAACCAGTTCTGTCCTGTCTCCAGAGGACCCTGCTTAATACTTGCCAAGTTTATTTAGGGTTCATGAAAAGGGGTTTCCCTGACCCAGGTGGAGCTCAGGGCTCTGTGGGGGGAGGGGCATGGGGACCCAGGTGGAGCCTCCAGGGCCAAGGTGAAAGCCTATTGACAGCTTCCTGGAACCCAGCAGCAGTGCAGAATGTAACTCCTGGAAGTTAACCCTGACGTTGGCTGCTTTCTCCAAACCTCCACTTGAACCCCTTCCTCCAGCAGCCCCTGCTACTTGGTGGCTACCATTCCATCACACAGAATACCAGAGCTGGGAGAACTTTCTGCCTCCTGCACCTTCTTATACTGTTGCCAGACTTCAGACTCCCCAAAGACAATCACTCCCCCAAACCAGGGATGTCTTTAATAGTTCTTGCTCCAGATCTAACCAGCCTATTACCTAAATTCTTCAAAAAGAAAGTGTATTGACGTACACTAGCCCAATCTTCCTGAGAGCTCGATTCCATGCTAAAGGGCTGAGATTCTACAGTGCAGCGATGTCCCTCTTCTTAATTTGTGTTGGCATTTGAACTTCAGAACTATTCTGATTTACAGCTTTGAACAGAGCTGGTATCTCAATGCTTTGCACTCTGTAATTGCAGGCTTTGGATGTCCTGGGGATTCTCCTTCTGTACCTTGTTTACAGACAATAACAAACACTATTTGTCTCTAGCCTCTGTTTACCAGAAGCTGGGAATGGACAACAGGGGATGGATCGTGTGATGATGCCTGTTCTGTTCATTCCCTCTGAAGCACCTGGCATTGGCCACTGTTGAAAGACAGGATACTGGACTAGCTGGACAATTGGTCTGTGCCCGTGTGGCCGTTCCTAGGTTTTTATTGTAAAACTCCATCTATGGCAGGTGCATTTGTCTCCCCTCCCCTCCACGCCCCTCGTCCTCTCTTACCAGTGACACTTCTAGCAGCACAACCTACTTGTGCCCGGTCGCTCTCTCCTTTGGCTGCCTTGAGCCAGGCACTATTTACCTCATTTATTGGGAGTCAGAGAGTCTGAGGTGTGGAAACTTCTTTCAAGTATAGCCCTGACTGTGTGATCGTCAGCTTTGTTTTCTGTATCAGAGGGGTAGCCCCGTTAGTCTGGATCTGTAAAAAGCAACAGAGAGTCCTGTGGCACCTTATAGACGAACAGACGTATTGGAGCATAAGCTTTCGTGAGTGAATACCCACTTCATCAGATGCATGCGTCTGACGTGGTGGGTATTCACCCACGAAAGCTCATGCTCCAATACGTCTGTTCGTCTATAAGGTGCCACAGGACTCTCTGTCGCTTTTGTTTTCTTTGACTCACAGAAAACTCCCTGAACAAGTTGGCTTTGCTGTCTGCCAAGCAATACTGGCATTTCTCTCCTTTTAACCCCACACGCCATGTGTATTTGCTGCCACCAAATTACTGGGAATTAACAAGCCTCTCAGGCCAGCCCCGTTGGTGTATATTTACTCCACTAAAATGTAAAATTCTACCCCAAACATTTTGCAAATGGAAGATGGTTAGAGTCTGGCACACCACTCTAGGTTTGATTGACATTGGCCAAGTGTCTCATAGTTTTTTCTGGTCTGCACTGCAGGTTCCTCCTTTTGTCTGGGATTCATCCTTCTGGAGCCAAGGGCAATTCTTTGGAATCAGAAATGTGTGGAGCTAAGGGTGTTCTGATTTTGCTTTTGGTTGGAAGTGGGCAGAGTAATTCCTGGGGAAAAACATCCCTCCAGGACTATTTCACCTGGAAGCAGGACAGAACAAAAGACTCCACCAGAGCACAGTGCAATCCCAGATGAGACAGAGACAATGGGACCTAGTTCTGAAGGTTTAATGAGAGAGAAGAGAGGAAATTGGAAAACTTGGGGAAATATATTCACTGTCCTACCATGAACCCTTCATTCTAATGGCTGTGGGAAGGGCACCCATGTATCCCATTCCTCACAAGTACAAGCCAATAGTTATCCAACTCATCCTAAAAATGACCACCCTGTCATTAGCCCAATATCAGACAATGCATTCCATTCTGGGAGAGGGCTCTGTTAAGTCAGAATCTGATTAGGCTCCAGTCTCCTAGAGTAATAACACCTGGTTCCTATACAGTGTTTTCCATCAGAAGATCTCCAGGTGCTGTGCAAAGGAGCTCGGTGTCCTTATTCCCATGTTACAGATTCAGCAATTGAAGCACAGGGAATAAGGACACCGAGACTGTTAGAGCGCTTTCCCTTCACCCTCTCCCCGGGTTCTTGTCACGCAGACAGAAAGCAGAAGACCAGAAAGCAGAAGTGCCGGCAACGTGATGTTTATTGGGGTTAGTTTCAAGCAAACATATCCAGAGCAGGACCCTGCATGGGCAGCAGGGACAATGCCTTGACAGTGCCCCAAGACCCCTGCAGAAGGAAACTCCAGGTGGTGAGGAGGGTTGAGTTTTCTCCTGTGCTCAATTTGAACTGGGACCATAAAGAACATGGTTGCAACCAAAGTCCTGTAGTGGCACCAAATCTTGTATAAAGGGGGTCAAATGAGGTGTCTAAGACAAGGTTATGATTTGCTGGTTATGATTATGCTGTCTATATGTGTGTATCAATTTTGTAGTTGAAGTTATGAATATTGGCTCTATACTGTCTGTATTTCAAACTTATGCTATGCTTCTGGGAAACTTCCCAGACAAGTTGGTGTTAGCTCTGCCTAGCCTGCTTGATGGCCCATTAAGGACCATCAGCTATACAATGGACCCATTGAGAGAAGGCAAATACGCCTTGCAACTCAGCAAAGTATGCAGGGACTGGCCCATGTGACTCCAGACTCCATTTTGCTGTAATTTTCCACAGTAAGGACAAAGGTGTTCTTGCACCTGGAAAAGACTATAAAAGGCTGATACCTCTCCTCCATCTTGTCTTTAATCCTGCTTCTTACCTCTGGAGGGACTTTGCTACAAACTGAAGCTCTGAACAAAGGACTGAGGACCAATCCCAGCTGGGGATGGATTCCAGAGACTCGATTTAAACCTGCAGTTTATTTCATCACTGCTACAAGCCTGAACCGAGAACTTTGCCATTACTGTATGTAATTGATTCCATTTAACCAATTCTAACTCTCATCTATATCTTTTTCCTTTTATGAATAAACCTTTAGATTTTAGATTCTAAAGGATTGGCAACAGTGTGATTTGTGGGTAAGATCTGATTTGTATATTGACCTGGGTCTGGGGCTTGGTCCTATGGGATCAGGAGAACCTTTTTTCTTTTATTGGGATATTGGTTTTCATAACCATTCGTCCCCATAACTGGGGCACTGGTGGTGATACTGGGAAACTGGAGTGTCTAAGAGAATTGCTTGTGTGACTTGTGGTTAGCCAGTGAGGTGAGACCAAAGTCCTCTTTGGCTGGCTGGTTTGGTTTGCCTTAGAGGTGGAAAATCCCCAGCCTTGGGCTGTGACTGCCCTGATTTAGCAATTTGTCCTGAATTGGCACTCTCAGTTGGGTCCCGCCAGAACCGCATTGTTACAACTCACTATACCAATCATGCATTGGTTTCCTAACCACTGGGCTAAGGGATATATTCATGGAGGATCCCTTGGTTTCAGCTGTCGTATTCTGGATCAATACCAGATCATTGGAGCAGGGGACTGGGCCCTGGATTTCTCACCTCCCAGCTCAGTCCCTACCCACCAGGCTTCACAGTCACGCTCTCTGGCCCAATGAATCTTCGAGCTGTGACTCGGTGCGGGGGGAGGAATAGGAAAGGGATGCAGTGAGGTTCTGCACACTTAAAAGGAAGTGCTGCAAGACACAGCCAAGCAGAGGGACGGTTTAAGCTGTCTCCGGTCCAGGGATTGAGCGAGAGGGGAGGCTGGCAGGTCGGCACTGGAGATGGTAGGTCTAGCACCTTCTTTTACTTGGGGACGTGGCTGGCTTCAGCTGCGCAGTGTTTAGGAAGGAGGGAGGCGGGCAGAGGAGCTGCTGCTCACAAGGGAGAGCTACAAGCTGGCTCCTTAGCGACAGCCCCCACCCTCCGCCCCAGACACCTCTGAGTGTGGGGACAGGGGACAGTGCCAGGAACAGAGACCCCAAATGGCCCCCAGAGCAGGTCCCTGCATGGGCAGCAGGGACGATGCCCTGACAGTGCCCCAAGACCGCTGCAGAAGGAAACTCCAGGTGGTGAGGGGGGGTTGAGTTCTCTCCTGTGCTCAACTCGCCAAGATTAATTGAAATGAGACCACCCAGCTTCAACCAGCAGAGCCCCACTGCCCAGCCCTGAGCTGTCGGGGAGCCCCCTCCCCCCCCACTGCCCAGCCCTGAGCTGTCGGGGAGCCCCCTCCCCCCCACTGCCAGCCCTGAGCTGTCAGGGGAACCCCCACACACACTGCTGCCCAACCCTGAGCTGTTGGGGAGCCCCCTTCCCCCCACTGCCCAGCCCTGAGCTGTTGGGGAGCCCCCTCCCCCCCACTGCCAGCTGTCAGGGGAAACCCCCCCACACACTGCTGCCCAGCCCTGAGCTGTCAGGGGAAACCCCCCACCACCACCACTGCCCAGCCCTGAGCTGCCATTGGAGCCCCCTCCCCCTCCACTGCCAAGCCCTGAGCTGTCAGGGAGTCCCCTCCCCCCCACTGCTGCCCAGCCCTGAGCAGTCAGGGGAGCCCCCTCCCCGCCCACTGCCCAGCCCTGAGCTGTCGGGGAGCCCCTTCCCCCCCCACCGCTGTCCAATCTTAGCAGTCAGAGGAGCCCCCGCCCCACCACCCAGCCCTGAGCTGTCAAGAGAGTCCCCCCATGCTGCCCAGCCCTGACATACCCAGGGGAGCCCCCACCCCAGCCCTGAGTGACCAGAGAGAACCCCCCCCCACTGCCCAGCTCTGAGTGGCCAGGGAGAGCCCCCTGCTGCCCAGCCCTGAGCTGAGGAGAGCCCCCCTGCACTCCCACCCAGCCCTGAGCTGCCCAGGGAGAGCCCCCCTGCCACTGCCCCGCCCTGAGTTGCCAAGGGAGCCCCCCTGCTGCCCATCTGAACTGAGGCGAGCCCCCTCATGAACCCCTCCCCCAGCCCTGAGCTGCCAGGGGAGCCCCCTCTGCTGCACAGTCCTGACTTGCCATGGGGAGCCCCTCCCCCCACTGGTCAGCCCTGAATGCTCAGGGAGAACCCCCCGTTGCCCAGCCCTGAGTGGCCAGGGAGAGAACCCCTCCCCACCCCACAGCCCAGCCCTGAGCCGATAAGGATAGCCCCCCCCCCCCCCCCATGCTGTGCAATTGGGATTTCCGTCAGTCACCTGAGCTGGGAGGCTCTCTCTCCCCCAGCAAACCCATGAATATCCCCTGCACATCAGCTCGAGATCCCGACCTGGGAAGCAGAGCTAAAGGTTAAAAACCGCATGGGGGGGCTCTTCCCCGCTTTCCCCTTCCCTTCCTTTCTGCTGAGACCCGGATGAGAGGAGCAGCCAGGCCTTGCCACACCACCAGCCTAGCTTCACTGGTTCAGACCACACCCCTCCTTTCCCCCAGATCTCTGGCAAGGCTGGGCTCAGCCCCTGTTGGTAAGATGCCAGAGGGTACATCTGCACTGTGCTTTACACCCACAGCAGTGCGTCTCCCAGCCCAGGTTCGCAGAGCTCACACTATGGCCCTACACACAGCTGTGTAGACACTCGGGCTGGGGCAGGATCCTGCCCTCTGAAGCCCAGGGAGAGGAGGGGCCTGCTGGCGCAGCTTGCAGCATTTCAGGTTTAGACCCAGGGATGGTTCCCATTGTTTCTAATTCTAATATAACTCTATTACACTGGAATATTGCTCCGACTGACTGAGCTGCTCAGCTGTTTATCTGATTTATGGACAAAAACTGCCTCCATCCTCTGCGCTGAACTCACGACACTGACCGACAACATCTCACACTCATACTCGCGTTCTCCGGGACGTTCATTAACAACCTGTTGTGGAGATGATGTTGCTAAATCGAATCACTTGCCTTAAATTCCAACGGTTCCTTCTTCCCCTGTGGAGGCTGGCAGCTCTTCCCTCTGAGATTCTGCATTTTATCTGCATGGTAAATGGGAGCTAATCAGAGACAGTGTCTGTGTCAGCCAGGTGTGTCCAACAGTGTCTGTTTCAGCTCAGTGTGTAAATATGCCTGGACCTGCCTGCTGTGAAGCACAGAGGGGTTTATGGACATGTTTTTCTGACCCCCAGGGCAGCGCTGGAGGACTCTGCTCCAGTCCAAGGGCTTGGGGATGTGGCTGGAATGTCACCCGACTCCTGTGCTTTGCTGCCATTAGCTGGGGTAAGCTTTCCTGCAGCTCTTTGATGGCCTGCCGCTGCCCCTGCCAGGGGAGAATTCACAGACGTATCCCTGGGAAAGCCCTGGGAGGGGAGTGGCATTGTTGTCGCACCATCAGTCACTCCTGGTCTAACCAGGGACATTTCACTGCCAGGCCCATTGAAACCGTTTCATTTGGGCCAGAATTCCCACCTGGGGGTGATTATTTAGGGACCTAAATCCTATTCCTCCTAATCTCTTCTCTTGACTTTTGGCCCCTCCTGTATCCCAGAAAGCAGTAGAGTCCCTAGCAATTACTTGAGAAACACGGCCCCCTGAGGCTGAGGGAGCCAGGCGCTTCCACCCTAGTTACAATGGAGAGGCCTTCACATGGGCCTGCACGGCTTCCCAAGACAGCTCACAGTTCCCCAGCCAGGCCAGGGGCTGGATGAACTCCTCCGTACAGGCGTGGTCCAAGCCAGCCCTCCCCTCTGCAAGTGCTTCCCTGGGCCTGCTGACTGCATTGAGAAAGTCCCAATCCCATTTCCAGCACTGGCACCAGCAGCAGTGCGAGTTTTGGTGCAGACAGAGTGCAGGGGGTTGGCACCTGTCGTGGATTAGAGGGTCTGGGCCATGCCCCAGCCTTTAAACCAGGCCATGGGAGTAACCCCTTTAGTGTGCCAGACTTCCAAGGGCAGGCCACGTGACTATTACTGCACACACTACAGAAAAACCTACTTTAAAAGAACATTGTTAACGTTTCAAAGTCAAGCACTGATACCTTAGGGAATGCCAGAACCCTTGCCTCGCTGAGTGCACTGGATGGGATGGACCTACGCTAGGGAATGAACGCAGGTTGTACACTGAGAAAAGCTGTTGTCTGTAGGAGCCCTACCCCATCTGTTGCAGGAGCTGGAAGGTGTGATGAATGAGG
>NW_027055515.1:0-7512 GCF_011386835.1 Chrysemys picta bellii | reverse complement strand
AATCTGGAAATTCAGTCAAAACTCTCAAAACTTGCAGTGAAGCCCCAGGATGAGATCTTCAAGCGAGTGTTTGGCTGTGGGAAGCAGTGTCCGTTCTGTAAAGTTCCCTGTGACGCAGGAACCCCTGCACATACAGAGCATTTTGCAGCAGTGCATCGACCTCAAGGATTAGGGGAATACCGGTGGGTAACAACAGAGATACTTACCTCTGATATATGCTCCTCTTCTGTGGCTTCCAATAACAGATTCAGATGTACAGAGACAAAATGGGAACCTCATCCTTATAAAAATTATCGGAAATATTTTCCAGACTGGCGCATCCAACCAGATTCCAGCATCACGGCTTCCGATTACTGGAAGTTTGTTTTCAAGGAATTCAATCACCAGTTTGCTGAGGCGTTTGATGCTCTCCCTGCCGATCTCCCCGAGGACTGGTGTAAAATAACCAAAGAGCAGGCACTGGAGAGCCTAAAGGAAGCCTTTAAATCGAAGTAAAAAAGAGGCTGAGAAACTCCGTTGTGAGCAGAAAGTTACAGAAGTTAATTTTCTTTAAATGTGGCATGTGAAAAAATCCCATATCTTCTAAATATGTAATGTTGTTTCTCTCTTAATATCAGACACAGTTTTCAGCTTCCAAACAGATAAAGAAGCAATGCTTTTTCACATTTCACATCCCATAGAATTTATGGAAAATTAAAGATGATGGAAAGACCCATATGTGGTGTTTCTGCATCTTTGTCTTAAGGACCAAATGACCAAAATCCCTAATTTGTCCTCACCACTGCATTTTACTGGTGCAGTGATACCATGTAGTGACCTGCAAACCTCCAAAGAGCCCCCGAATACCAACCATCCACTTCTGCTACTTAAAGCATCAATAACCTCTACGTTTGTGGCTAATCTGACACTGAACAGTCTGGCCCTGATGCTCATCTTCCATGGGGAAACACCTGGGAGGGAAAAAGTACTTCAGAAACACCAATGAGGGAGGTTTGCAGCGTAACGTAATGGGGAAGGGAGGGATGCAGGCAGCAAACCCAACAGACCCTGAGGATTCAAAGGGAATCCCCACAAGCCCATCCCATCCCTGAGAATAGTCTTTCCATCTCCCCTGTGCTCTTCCCTCCACACCCCCCTCACATGGGGCAGTAAGGCTGAGGCCCCATGGTGCTATTGGCTACTCCCTCTGCGATTGCCGGCCACCCTCTGCATAGGGGTGCTGTGGGGTGCAGCCAGGGAGGGCAGTTAGTGCTGCTAAGAAATCTGTGCTCCCAGGTGCAATGTCACGTACTGCCCTTTGGATTTATGTTGTGTATAAATTATCAAGAATTTCCAAAGAAAATTAAACAGGAGAAATAGTTTACAGGAGAGAGACGAGGTTTGGAGAGAGGAGCATCCTGAATACAAATTATTTTCCGATTGATTTTCTGTGAATAAATGTTGCACCAGTTCGCTGCCATAGATGAAGGTTAAAACCGATCTGTGTATATTTTTATTCTCCTTTTGAGGCTGACATGGATAAAAGACATGTTTAAATGTGCATTGTTAACAAAATAAATATGTAGGGTGCCCACAAGATGTACAGCGCAGCCCCCACTTCTCTGTCTAGCCCACCTCAGTCCCACCACGGGGAGGAGCCTGCCCCTGTGGATCTGGACTGAGCTTTGCTGGCTACTGATGAGAGACATTTTCTCCATTTACATTGTGGGGGATGGGCGAGGAAGGGAAGTGGTGGATTCTGCCCCATCCAAGGGATAAAAAAAACCTAGAAATGTCACCTTTTGGCCAGCCATGCAACGCCCTTACACCCCGCTTGGTGCCATTTCTCTGTCTGTGTCTCTGTCTGTAATGGGATAACTTTTCAACGCCTCATCTGATCAATTCCAAAATTTCAGGCAGTGCCCTGGGCACCAATGGCCAGAACCCTTTTGAGTTTAGTAGAAATCAGTAAACCAGAAAGAGGAAATGGGGGACACATGAATTCCCTGCCATCGGTTTAGCACAGCTACATCTTCAAGCACCTCTGCAGTTGTCTATAGATCAAACAACCAGCTGATGGCTGGATTAATGCCTCCAGCATAACAACACCATCAGCTCAGCTCTGCCCATCCTCCCAGTGGAGTGTAAGATGTTGGCCACCTGAATGACTGATCTCCCAGAAAAAAATAATATGGAGGAGCGATGAAAGAGGGAATGGGGATGTATAGATGGGAGAACAGGGGCATGCACACAGCCCATGACATGGGGGGAGAATGCGGGACCCTGGTGTGAAGGGCTCACATAACTCCTGGTGGCAGATGTGAGACTTACAAAGCTGCTCAGGCCAGAGCCAGAGGCCCATTCACTTGTGTGTGAATATCAAAGGAGTTAAATGTATTAGTGGATATTCAGCCAATTCACTTGTGTGTTAATAGAGATCAAAGGAGATGTTAATTGTATTGTTTTCGCCTAACTATATCTTGTTGTTTACTATTACATTACATTTACATTATGCATGCCTGGTAATTAGATAGGCCTAGATCAAAGTGTGTGTTAATCTAAGAGTGTATTCAGATGTCAGAACTTCATGAAACTAATGGAATGTTACTTGTATTGTTTTCATTTATCTCTTCTTATTATAATGTAAAGGCAGGCAGTTATATTATGTCTAAGCTTGTAATTAAATAACTCATTGAATGCAAATGAAGAGTGCTAAATTCAAAGCAATTGGCCATTGTGTGAGTAAGAACACTGCTCTGACTGTTGTGTGGAGAAGAAGCTATAAGTACTGATTCAAAGGAAGATCCTTTATCTCTGGACTCTTTGGATTCTAATAGGGTAGAATAACTAAACAAGAAGATGGAGATCCCCAGTGTTATTCTGGGTAGCCCTGAACTGGCAGATTACTACATCTCTGCTATCCTTTTGGGTTTACAACCTTTGACTCACCTGTTAATGTATTTTACCTGCTTTAACCTCAAGAACACTCATTTCTTTTCTCAGCTAATAAACCTGTAGTTAGTTAACTATACAATTGGCTACCAGTGTTGTCCTTGGTGTAAGATCCAGAGTACCAATCAATGAGGGGGAAGTGACTGGTGTCTTGGGACTGGGAGCAACCTGATGTGGAGTGATTTTTGGTTTATGTGACTATTATCACTAAGTCCAGTTTATTTGCATGGTAAAATGGGCTGGAGAGCTTAAGTGGACTGTTTGTGACTCCCCGGTAAGACTGGAACAGTGATCCAGGAGTTCACATTTGTTACTGGTTGGTGAAATCTAATTATAGACCACACCATCGGCTTGGGGTGACTGCCATGTTTTCTACCAGAGTGACCTGAGATTGGCACTCACAGTAGTGAGTCACTCCAGATAGCATGAAATTGAGGGGAAGGGGTTTGGGGGAAGGGGACACACAGAACCCCTAGCATGGGGGGGGGAAGTTGGGAATGGGGGTCAGACAGAGCTCCTGGCCTGAGAGAGAAGGGGGGCCCTGGTATAGAGGGAGGGAGTAATGGGGGGCATACACAACTCCTTATGGGGGGTGGGAAGACTAGAGAACCTTGTTATGGAGGGAGTGAGGGGATATGGGGGGGGATAAGGGAATTCAGAGCCCCTGCTATGGAGGAGAACTGGGGACCCAGGCATTGGGAGAGTGAGGAATAGGGGACACAAAGCCGTTGGGATGAGGGGAATGGGAGGCACACAATGCCGCTGGCATTGGAGGGGAAAACGAGGTCCCTAGGATGGGAGGAGGAGGGAGTTTGGGGGGCACACAGAGCCCCTGCAATTGAGGGACATGGGACGGTGGTGCACAGGAAGGTTGTGGGTGGGAATGGAGGGATGTGAGAATCCTCTGGTGTGTGCAATAAGTTCACCCGCCAGCAGCAACCGAGTGTGCGACCCCCTAGGACACATACACTAAACCCAGAACATAAAGTTAGCAACATCAGCCTTATCCACAGGCCTGAGCCAGGGTGACTGAATGGCAGGATGTCCTCGGCCGCGCAGGGTGACCGTTGAAGAATGAGACAAATGAAGGAGGGGGTGGGGCAGGCTCGTCTGAGCCAGAGACAGAGCTTTCCCGGAGCCATCCAGTGCTGAGGAACGAACTCCCCCAGGATCTAAAACGCCCATCGGTTCTAAAATCCAGCACCAACCTCACCAGCTTTTGTTTGAACTGCAGGATGGATTGTTGCTGTCACTGATACAAGCACCCAGCCCAGCAGACATAAAAAAATCACATGAATGTTACACTTGCTCACCCAAAATCTTACAGCCTTCGCTTTTCCCCTCAAGGTCACGCTACTACTGCTTCTCTGGCTGTGTCTGGGGCTCCTTCGCTCCTTCTCTGTGTCCTCCTGTCTGGGCTGCTCCCCGCTCACCCACAGCCCCGGCGCTCAGTGCCCCAAGCCCTGCGTTTGCTACCTCGGTCTCCAGGGAACCCCTTGGAGCACACGGCTCAGCTTTTTTATGTTTATTTTTTACTTTTTAACTTACTGAACATTTCAAAAAAGTTGGTTTTGGTTTGACCCAAAATGATTTTTTTTTTAAATCAGACTTTCCAGTGAACAAAAAAATCTGTTCTTCAGGTGCTCGTTCATGCCCCTTTCATGTTAGGTGTGTGTGCTGCATGGACAGTCACAGGATATTTTTTCCCTCAGTGGTATCCGCCGGGCCAGTTCTAGCACCCTCCTGTGCTGGTAAAAGGGGGCCCGGCCGGGCCTGAACCCTCTCAGTTCCTTCTTACCACCCATGACAATCACTAGAACAGCTCCTCCTTTTTCAGCAAGGTGATTGTCAGTGGTTCTCACTGTTTTTCCTCCACCCCTCTCTTCTTTTTTCCAAGAGTTCTTGTCTTCAGTTTACTTTTTAAGCAGTTGTGTAAATAGTTGGATTCTCACATTTGTTTAGGGGGCATCCTCCACATCTGGAGCCAGATGTGCCCCGGTCTCCGGGCTTCAAACCCTGCGGCAAACCTATGCCAGTGAGCAACCCACACGCCCATCGGCTCCAACTCCATGGGTACACCAGGGCTGCAGCACTCACGGAAAATCATTAGTGTTTGGTGCAAAGCCGCGTATCAGCTGTTTCGCTCCCAGTTTGTGCAGCTCCTGCAGCTCCCAGCCGGGCTCCCGCCTCCCCCACTGCAGGCAGGTGAGTCTTTTCAATGGTCAGGGCAGAGGGAGCTGGGCTAGGGGGACAAGTAGGGGAACAGGCAGCTTCTGGGCTGGTCGCAGGGAACTGGGGGGCATATGGGGGCGTTTCTTGAGGACTGAGCTAGCCATTCTCAGCCTGTCCTGGTGTCTCCCCCAGGGCCCCTGCCCTCCTCCAGCCAGGAGGAAATGGTTGCAGACCCCCTTAGTGCTGGGCCGGGGGGACAAAGGATGTGTCTCCTTTAAGAAGCTCTTCTTGCATCTGATGACTAAACGTGGGCTGGGCCCGGCGCTGCACTCCCCACCCCGCGCTCCAGCCAGCCGGGTGAATCCAATGGCAAGCGAGGCTTCACTGCAGTCCCGGCCTCCGGTGCAGACGAGCAGCCTCCCCCATCACCTCCCCCAGCCCAGACCTGGACGGCTCCTGCCTGGCCACCTCCCATGAGGGCTCTGGGACCTCCCCACCCCGATCCCATTCCCCACGGTTCCGGACCAGGTCCCAGTTTGGATCGGGACCTGGCTGGGGCTCCCCCAACTCTTCCCCGGGGTGTGAGTGTGTGTGTGTGGGGGGATTATGGGAGTTCGCTATGCACCACGGGTACTTCCAGATGCATCCTCCCTGCCCTATGCCAACCTGCTTTAACCCATCCTCTATGGTAAAGGTTGCAGGCATACATGGACCTTATGCTTTAGCTCATCATCATCTATCTAGGTGAAAGGTCCCAAACATAAGTATGCAAACTTTGTCTTAGCTCAACATACAGGATGTGGCCTGCAGGTCCCTTGTGTTACAGCCAAAATATTCTCTAATATAAACCTATAAACCAGAGAGCAGCAGCTTCTGGTCAGGCACCTAGCCCAGAAGGCAGCACCACGGCCAGCAGCAGTGGAGAAGGAAGGGTGGCAGGGTATGGTATTGCCACCCTTACTTCTCTGCTGCTGCTGGCATCAACACGGCCTTCAGAGCTGGGTTCTTGGCCAATAGCCACCACTCTCCAGCCACCCATCCCTGAAGTCAGTGCTGAAGTAAAGGTGGCAATACCATGACCCTCCTACAATAGCTTTGCTCCCTGACCCTCTTTTGGGTCAGGACCCCCGTGGTTACAACACTGGGAAATTTAAAATATCTGAAACCGTGACATTCAAGATTTTTAAAATGCTATGACTGTGAAATTTCCAAAATGGACTGTGAGTTTCGTAGGGCCCTAGGTATGAGATATATTCTGGAGGCTTAGTACAGGGAATGGTGCTGGAACTGGTAATATCTCTCAGTAGAGAAGAAAGGTTTTCAGTGGGACCATTCTGTGGTTACAACCAGATTTTCTAAAGTGTTCAGTGACCACCATTGGAAGCAGATTTTCAGTACTGCTCAGCTCGCCGTTGTGGTCAGTGTTCTTTCAGAGCGCTGACAGATGTTGTTTGGCTGCGTGTGTGCCCCTGTGTGTGTACGTCTCAGCTTCTGCAGGTAACCGAGACAACACCCCACAATCGAAGAAATCGACAACCACAGATGAGCTAAGCAACGAAGGCACCCGAGCCCTGGTTTATTGTAGTGAAGCACAATGAGAAGTGTCCTATATCTTACAAGACCCTTCAAATTTGAGCACTCCGATACAATGGAACGGCTGGCTTAATCACTGGACGGACCTGCCAGCATCCCCTGGGCCGAACAAGTTGCTTTATTGTAATAATTATTTATACCCTACCACCAATAGGGCTTGTACTGCTCCCTGATGCGTTGCCCTCTGATGAGGTCATGTACCACCCTCTGATATCACCTAACCCTACCCATCTCCATGTATGGGGTGGTATAACCCAAACATCTCTATTCATCATGTCACGACACCGAGGAGGTCAGCAGGTTCTGGTTCTCTCTCTGGTGTCCGGATGTTCTAGCGCTTGATGTCCCAGGTGCTCCTAGTGCTAAGTACAGGAGCCTGTGATTCCAGCCTAGCGGTGTTTGCTTTGCAGCCTCGGCTCCTTTCCTGCCAGTGGCTGTACTTTTCCACACACGCACAGTCTGACCGAGAGGCTGGCGGAGTTATGCTGCACCTGTGAGCAGTGCTTGCTTCTAGCCGCAACTCTTGCTCAGGCTGCAGACCTCATACTGGGCCCCTTGTTTCAGGCTCTTTTCCTACTACACCAGTTAGGACCCTCATGAAGGCGCCAGATCTGCCCCAGTGCTCAGCGTCGAGCAGTTACCATTGAGATCAATGATTCTGGGCTCTGAATTTAAGGCCCTGACTGGCAGCTGAGCACTTTGGAAAATTGGACGACTTGCTGAAGTGCTGAACTAGTAACTGGTGGGTGGATGCAGAACTGTTTGGAAAATCTGACCGTTAGTGTCTTTTGATGCAACACAAACACATTTGGTGAT
>NW_027055514.1:0-7522 GCF_011386835.1 Chrysemys picta bellii | reverse complement strand
GTTTACGGATGCAAGTTAAGTCAATATAACTAGTTTTAAATAAATATATTTTGTCCACACAGGCATTTGCACTGGATTAACTAAATCAGTTTTTCAAACCGATGCAACTTCTGTGTTTAGAGAAGGCCTTACAACAGAAGAGGGTGACCAGAAGAGAGTCCATGCATGCCCCTATAGAGAAAGTGAAGCAGGAATTGCCCTGTTCTGTACATTCCCTCTGAAGCATCTGACATGGGCTGGAAACAGGCTACTGGGCTAGATGGACCATTGGTCTGACCCATTATGGCCGTTCTTAGGAAACAAGTCAGACTGCCTGAAGTCGAGCTTCAAGAGATTGTTGGGCACAGTGGGTGTTGTTCAGCAAGCGGAAATCCAGCCAGAGTGAAACCGTAGAGAGGAGGAGAAAGTACAAGAAGGAAGTTACAGGGTATAAGAAATGTTTTTGAGGAACAAATCACCAAAAAGAGGGCTACTGGCCCTGATGGATGGTCTCCCCTGGGCTGAGGGCTAGGGTCATACTGCTGACCCCTGGCCCCATGATAGACTAATATTGAATCCTGCTGTCCTGCTCAGAGGCACAACAGGCTTGTGCTGACATGTCTAGTCATCCACTCAGGCCACACCCAGGGAGCCACTTGTTCTGCCACAGTCAGGGCTGGTTCTAGGGGCAGGAACTTCCGTAGGATGCCATACCACTGTGTCGCTTGGCTTTTTTTATAGACTAAAACACAGTAACACACGTTTCTCATCACCTTACAGAAGATGCAGATAGGACCATCTGCCTGTGCAGTAAATAAAGTAGAGGGAGTACCCATATAACAACCAACATACCTCTCCAGCATGGAGGTGGAGCCACTGCCTCAGTTTCCCCAGGCTGGTAGGGTGCTCTGGCCCAGCTCGGGCCCCAGCGGCTCTGGCCCGGGTTCCCGCCCCGGGGTGGTGACCCCGGTTCCGGCCGAGCACGCCAGCCCGGCACCGGCCGAGCACCCTAGGCCCGGCCTGGCTCTGGCCGCAGCAGCACCGGCCCGGGCCCGGCCCGGCTTGGGCCCCAGCACCTCCGGCCCGGCCCCAAGCCACACAACCCCTGCCGGAGCTCCAGCCGGAGTGCAGCCCGATTCCTGGGCTCTTTAAAGCCGGCCCTAATCAGGGGACAGGGAGGGGGGTTGGATGGGTCGGGAGTTGGGGGGGGGGCTGTCAGGGGGGCAGGGGTGTGGAGAGGGGTTGGGACAGTCAGGGACAGGGAGCAGGGGGGGTTAGATGGGTCTGGGATTCTGGGGGGGCTGTCAGGGGGGCAGGGGTGTGGAGGGGCTGGAGGCTGGCAGGTAGCAGAGGGGGTTGGATGGGTCAGGAGCTCTGGGGGTCCTGTCAGGGGCCGTGGAGCAGTTGGATAGGGCATGGGAGTCCCTGGGGGTCTGTCTGGGGGCGGGGGTGTGAATATGGGGTGGGGGTGTGGATAAGGGTCGGGGCAGTCAGGGGACAGGTAGGGTCGTAGGGGGTTCTCAGGAGGGGGCAGTCAGGGGACAAGAAGCAGGGCAGCTTAGATAGGGGGTGGGGGTCTAGGGGGCAGTTAGTGGCAGGGGTCCCAGGAGGGGGCAGTCAGGGGACAAGGAGCGGGTGGGGTTTGGGAGTTCTGAGGGGGGCAATCAGGGGGTGGGAAGTGGGAGGGAGTGGATGGGGGCGGGGCAGGGGCGGGGCTAGAGCGGGGCTCCTCCCCCCTCCGCAGTGTCCTCTTTTTTTCTTGTGGAAATATGGTAACCCTACTTTGGAGAGCAAGAGGAGGAGCTCTTGCCCAGACACTGTCCAATTGTCAATGGCGCCCCCTACTGTTACCATTGCAACGTGACGCTGGTTGTTTCCCTGCAAAGTTACTGCTGGCTTGCTGGAGGCGGGACTGCCAAAAGGAGATGCTGTAACTGACTGAAATGAAAGCCTGAGCCAGAGCCCACTGAAGTGAATGGAGAGATTCCCACGGACTTCAGCAGGCTCTGGTGAAAGGTGATGGCTGCCATAGAGCTCTTTATGTATAACAACCCCCAGCTCTCATCTAGCGCTCTTCTTCAGTAGATCTCGAAGCACTTTGCAAAGGAGAGAAGTATCATTGCCCCCATTTTACAGATGGGGAAACTGAGGCACGGCGAGGGGAGGTCTCGGGTCACCTGAGCTCATCTGCTAGGCTTCACTGCCTCAAATGCCTTAAGCCATTTTATTTAAAGGGGAAATAAACAAAGGCTGTTCTGCACTTTCTACTCGCCTGTAACCCAATATTATAAAGGAACATACCACCAGAGTGGATCAAACCAAAGCTCCTTCTGGTACGAGATGCTGTCTCCAGCTGTGTCCAAAATCAACCCCTTCAGAGGACAGAACCCTGCAATAGGCACTTACCTTAGCCCCCCAGACAAAGTCCTGCTGGGAGCTGCGTTCTGATACTGTTCTTTAATAACAACAATTTTCTGGGTAGTCGTTATTTTATTGTACAACAAGGGGGTTTGGTTGGCATTGTTTTCTTTCCGATATCTAGGCTCTTGATCGCTCTTTGTATGTTTTGTATTTTGCAATACAAGAGTCTTTGCATTAATACCCGGTTTGGTTGAATGTATTCTGAAATTATTAGCAATTTATTTTGAAAGATTCAAGCAATCGAGCCTTATTATCCTGGCAGCTCATAGAAAGTCAATTTCAAGCCTGCATACTCTGGTATTTTCACGAGAGTGGAATAATCTGGGCCAGTTGTTCTCAAACTGTGGTCGGGAGGACCCCAAAGTGAGTTGCAAGCCCATTTTAATGGTGTGGCCAGGGCCAGCATTAGACTCGCCGGGACCCAGGACTGAAGCCGAAGCCTGAGTGCTCTGCCCCCCGCCCAGGGTCATGTAGTAATTTTTGTTGTCAGAAGGGGGTCATGGTGCAATGAAGTTTGAGAACCGCTGATGGGCTGTTGTCTCTCTTGCACTAAAGTCTGCTTGGTCCAAACTAGGAGAATGCTGGGGCCCAGACACAGCTGTCTGATTTTGTGGATCAATCTATGCAAGCTCCGGTTCTGGTCAAGCTGTAATTTAGGCCTTGCCTATACTTAGTTACACTGGTTTAACAAGACACTGATCCTGAGCCTCCCATAAGGCTTTATGGAAATATGACATAACTGGAATAGGGTTTGTGCAGCCTGTGCCATGTAACATATCTCTATAAAGGTTATGGTCTACTAGATCTATTCATCCTATTTGTACACATATATCAGTTTGTACTTGAGGTTAAGAATATTGGCCGTATACTTGCTTGGTTTCTAAGTAAGCTTTGTGAAGCATTTGGTCAGCTTCTTTAGGAAGGAATTCGCAAGGTTAAGGACCCGATCAGGAAGCCCTTGGGGAACAATGCATCTTGGAATGCTCCAATCCACATAAGAAGTCTTCCTGGAGACATACAAGATATCATGTGGACAATGGCTTCGGCCTGTAAAGACTGTGAGTCATGCATGGACATGTGACTTGCCCAGGTGACTTCAAACTCCATCTTGGAGCTGGACTTTGCATAGGAGTGAGGAGGGGGGTCTCCACCCACAAGAGCAAGTCTATGTAAACCCGTGGGAGACCCCTCCATTTTGTCTTCAGCTGGATAAAGAGGGAGCCTCCCCACCTCCCAGGATACTTGGAAGAAACTGGAACAAAGTGGTGTGAGTGATTGCTGGACCCAGGCTAAAAGGAAATTAGTCTGTAAAAGGGAGCATTTTGGAACTGGTGAGGATCTTATCTGTATTCAATGTTTGATTAGACATAGATTTGTGCATTTTATTTTATTTTGCTTGGTGACTTACTGTTACTACTTGGAATCACTACTGTCTGTTACTACTTGGAACCACTTAAATCCTACTTTCTGTATTTACTAAAATCACTTTTTACTTATTAATTAACTCAGAGTATGTATTAATACCTGGGGGAGCAAACAACTGTGCATATCTCTCTATCAGTGTTTATAGAGGGCGAACAATTGATGAGTTTACCCTGCATATGCTTTATACAGGGTAAAACGGATTTATTTGGGTTTAGATCCCATTGGGAGTTGGGCATCTGAGTGCTAAAGACAAGCACACTTCTGTGAGCTGCTTTCAGGTAAACCTGCAGTTTTGGGGCAAGTAATTCAGACCCTGGGTCTTTGTTGGAGCAGACGGGAGTGTCTGGCTCAGCAACACAGGGTGCTGGAGCCCTGAGCTGGCAGGGAAAACAGGAGCAGAGGTAGTCTTGGCATATCAGGTGGCAGCTCCCAGAGGGTTTCTGTGATCCAACCCGTCACAGATCCCTCCCATGACCCCGGTGGGGAAGGACAGGCTCTAAAGCCCCAGCCAGGCCAGAACTAGTCTGGGCTGGGGCATCCCATAGCTGGGCAGTCACACATTGGCTGGCTTGTGACTCGCCTGCCCATTGTGACATGCCCCCTGCTGGCTGCCAAAGCCTCATCCCCTCACTGCCAGGCTTGGCTCTGGCAGAGCGAGAGCTGGCACGTGCCACTGGGAAAGCTGATCCGGCCGTTTCAGTTCCGCCACTGGTAGCAGAAAGTGGGTGGCCCATATAGACGCTGGCTTCTGCCCACTCCTGACTCCAGGTAGGAGAATCTTCTATTGCCCGCCTCTGCTTTTCCATTGCATCGCCAGCCACACCGAGCCTTCCCTGGGCTCCTGGCTGGGTGGCGCATGTCTGCCAAGTGCCCTGGTGCCAGCTGTCTAGCCTGGTGCCAGTGAGGAAGTGGGCAGCAGCATGCGCACAGGAGGGAGTCTGGGGTGGCCAGACAGAAGGGGTCGCACCAGTCCAGCCCGGAGGGGACGGAGACAGGGAGGAGGGTTTGGCGGGGCAGGTGGCAGGGCACGGGAAGGCACCACAGGCTGGTCGATGAGGCATTGGGCTGGGATTCAGAAGAGCTGTGTTCAGTTCCCAGCTCTGCTGTAAGTCTTCTGTGTGAGATCAGGTGAGTCCCTGTCGCTCTGGGCCTCAGCAAGCTAGGGAGAGCAGGTCCCTGCTACATGGGGGGGGGGTTGAGAGGCTAAATACAACAACACCTGCATGCTCAGCCACTGCCATGATGGGGCCAGGTAAGGGTCCAGACAGGGAGGTAGCTGGTGGCCAACATGGGCCACGTGGGGGTGATTAAAGGCAAATGGGAAGAAGTACGAGAGGTGTGTGTCATGGAGTCCCCAGACAATGCTCTGGAGCTGCTCCCTATGAAGCCAGTCAGGACTCTGGTGAAGTCTCCTCTCTGGGAGCAGACTGTCTTCTGGGTCAGAAGCTCAAAGGGCTTCTACCTTCCTGGGTCTGACCTTGGAGCATTCAGCATCCTCTGCCCCTCCTTGCACTTCCCAGAGCGAGTCCGCCCAGGCGGGGTCCTGGGGAACCCAGAGGGTCCTGCACCCCCACTTCGCAGTCAGATGTGACTCTTAGCCAGCCAGTACAACAGAGGTTTATTAGATGATAGGAACACGGTCTAAAACAGCTTGTAGGTACAGAGAACAGGACCCCTCAGCTGGGTCCATTTTGGGGGCAGTGAGCCAGACACCCACATCTGCACTTCACTCCTCATCCCCAGCAAGCTCCAAACTGAAACCCCCCTCCAGCCCCTCCTTTCTGGCCTTTGTCTCTTTCCTGGACCAGGAGGTCACCTGATCTTTGTTCTCCAACACCTTTAGCTATCCCCTTGCAGGGGGGAAGGGCCCCGGCCATTAGTTGCCAGGAGACAGAGTGTCGGCCATTTATGCACACTGGCCTTTATCCCCCCACCTAGAGACTTAAGAAATGCATAGGGGAAACTGAGGCACCCCTCCAGTATTCAGAGGAAAGATTAAGAACAGTCCCACTTGGTCACAGTGAGGGAGTTGGAGAGTCTGTGGGAAGCCCCCTCTCTTGTGAAATCAACCACCCCCACACGATGCGGGCTGCTCCAGATCGGGGGAAGGGGCCAGCTGTGAATTTGGAGCCAGATCCTGGTTTGGATCTGAATCCACCGGCGCTGCGGAGCGTTCAGCTGTGGGGAGCTGGCTCCCGCCCGTGCCAGATCACAAAGTGCCACTTCAGCCAGCCGCCTGCCAGGCTCTGACAGCGCCCTGTGTGGAGCTGCAGCTGGGCCCCCCAGAGCCGAGCTGCTGCTCCTCCTCTCTGCTGGCCAGCCGGCCGCAGCTCCTCAGCACCTGCCCGCTCAGCCCCACCTCAGTGCTCCTGCCTCTCCAATCTCCTCCCTGGCGCTGCACCTCGCCCCCTGCACCTGACATGTCAATACCCAGCGGGGCCGGGAGCCAAGCGTCCCGGGAGCCATCTGTAAGGTGCTGATTCCCTCCTGTGCTGGGCTCCAGCTAATCCACAAGCCAGGAACTGGCCTTGTGTCTCCCAGAGCAGGTAGATCAGTCTCACAGCAGCAGCTCAGTCTGCTCCACATCACTCCAGGGCCAGGAACTCGCTCCTGCCTGACATAGGCAACAGGCAGAGCTTGCTCCAGCCCTGTTCCTAGTCTTACTCCAGCCCTGGTCTCGCTCCAGCCTTGCTCCACCCATGCCCTGCCCCGCCCCCTGAGTCCAGCTCCAATCACTAGGCCTGACCACCTCCATCACCTTTGCTGACACCATCACTTCCATAGGGAATGGCACTGAGGTTGCCGTGGGAACAGGCATTCTCAGGTTGCCAGGAGCCATTGTTCTATTTACCAGGACAGTCCGATGCCAGGACAGTGCCCCTGAGCGCTGGAGAGGACTAGGGCTGCATTAGGACACCTGAAGTGCAGCTGCTGGAGAGTCAGCAGAACCGCCCGGAGACAGCCACGCTTGCCTCCCAGCCCGGGAAGCCCAGAGACCCAGAGTGTAGACGTCTCTCAGAGCATCTCTGCCAGCAGGAGACATTGGGTGAGGAATAGAGCCGTCCCGCCTTCGGGCAGGAGCCATTCAGGAGACCCAGCGTGGGGGGAATCGGGCTGTGTGTGTACAATGTCTAGCACCGCGGGGCCCTGATCCGGGACTGAGCTCTCTGGGCACTGGCGAAATACAAAGGAGAACAGCAGGGCTGGACGATTTACAGGCTCCGTGTGAGGAGGCCTGGTTGGCTTGAGCCAGCAGTGAGTCCCCAGTAACACAGAGCTGCGCTAGTGATGGAAGATCTATTTTGTCTTCCCTACTTAGCACAGTTCAAAACTGAGCACTGACCAGCTGCAAGGATCCTGGCTGGCCCTGGGATGGTTGTAGCAGCAGACTCAATGTTTGGGAAAAGCGAGATATGTGCAATAGGCAATGTAGTTCCCATCTGGGCACCAGCCAGCTCCTGTGCCCCAGAGAGCTCTCACAGCTCACCCTGAACCAGGGACAAAGGGGGCAGGAGGTTGGAAGAGAAGGTGCCAGCCTGGGACCCAGGAGACCCATGGTCATTTCCCAGCTCTGCCACAGATGCTCTGCGTGGCCTAGGGCAAATCCCTTATTCCCTCTGTGCTGCAGTTCCCTGTCTGTTGAGTGGAGGTAGCAGCCAGGCCGTGCCCTGCAGGGGGCGGTTAAAATAAATGCAAT